>NW_008685498.1:0-32673 GCF_000695815.1 Acanthisitta chloris
TTTTTTTCCTTCTGCAACATGCTGGGAGATGCTCAAAGAATAATACCTCAGCAAGGCTTCTTCAGCAGCCCCTCACATCCTCCTTCAGATAGAGATACACAGCCAGTACACTGAAGAGGAGATTTTTGTCTGAGTGGTTTGCTTAAATAGAGACAAGCAAAGGGAGTCTTCGTGTTTGGGAGAAAAAAATTACTTTCATGAGTCTAATACAGGCTAAGAACTGCAGAGAAGAAAAGATGCCCTGAGCCATTTATCTTCTAAAGATGCTTGTACTGAAATTTAAGGGGCTGAAAGTATAAATGAAAAGGATTTTAATGATGATCTCGCCTTTAATCCAGAAAGATCCCTGCCAGCCTTGAGAACTTTACTAAGGAAAAACCTCCTGTCCATTGTGTAAAAATTAACTGCTGGTGTGAAATGCTGCCACAATAGAAGGTAATGCCACATGTAATTTTAATGAAGAAAGGAAGAATACATTTGGTAATAACCTAGTATTCTGCTTCCAGAAATGACAAGAATTTTCCATTACTCCTTTACGATGGCAAGAGGAGGGAGAGGGCTGCCCTGTCTCAGTGCAAAGGCCTTTGCTTTGGGTGAGGGCTGAAGGAATTCAGTAGAAAGCCTGCAGTTCATGGAAACCAAACCCAGAAACCTATGTGAACCAGAGTGTAAGAAAGCTACACAGTGACCAGGAACAGGAGCAGAACCTGCTCCTGCAAGAAGCTGCTTTCTTTTGCAGTTGTCCTGCACAGAACCTGCTGAAAGCAACCCAGAATGTCCCAAGATTTCACTGTTCTTGCTTTGCATGGTTGGAGATCTCTTATTCATCATTGTTTCATGCTCATACTGTGTTTCATCCTTTGGAGAAGCTCTGACCATCTTCACTATCATCCAGCATCTGCATTACAGAATGATTCAGTGAATACAGGATCAAGAATCACCAGGACTGAGACCTCACCACAGCAGAAACTCACCTGCTTAAAGTCTCTTTCACAAACAGAACAACCTCCATCAGAAAACAAGCTGATTTTTCTGCTTCCCAGTATTCCTGTTGGAAGGCTGTTCCAAGCCTCTACTCGGGCAGTTAGAAACCTTCATTTAATTTCTAATCTAAATAATTCATAGCTAGTTTCTAACCATTTGTTCCTGTGCTAACATTGCCTTTTGGGTTAAATTGTTCTTCTCCCTGTGGGGTGTTTACTCCTGTGATGTATTTTAGAAAGGGCAATCATATTCCCTCTATGACTATGTTTTACAAGGCAAATAAATCAAGCTCTTGTACAACAGCCTTTCCTAGCCTCAGACTGAGCCCCTTGTCCAAAGGACTAAGCAAACAGACCAAAGTGCCAACCTTCTCCAGGGCTGCCTGATGATGTTATCACTCCCCCTGAAATGCTCTCCTGTGCAAGAAGATGAGATGTGGTTTACTGGAAATTACTAATATCTTGATCTTTTCTTTTTTCATTTCCAGTCTTTACACTTTCCTCTTTTGTTTCCAGCTGAAGTTGCTTTAGCCCTGACAGTGTCCTCACAGAGAAGGAGCTCCACAGTATGGCAGTGTCCTTGTCTCCCTCTGACTTTTCCTATTATAACTACTACTAATTTTTTTAAATTAAAAAAAATTAGAAAGAATATCCTGCACAATCTTAAAAGAAAAACCCTGGTGAAGGTGAGAAAAGAGGCTGTTACTCCTCACTGTGCCATGTAACTGCCTAACAGATAAAGCTTCATTCCTCACTGTGGTACAACACTGATTTGTTGATAGCAAATGTTTTCCTATGCTATCATGTGATTCTCCATGTTTTCCTTCCTTGAACTTTAGGACATGAAAGCTCAGGAAATAAATGGCTTGCAAACTGTCTTTCTCTTTGCCATGGAAATGATGATTCTTTCCTGAAAAGGGTACTCTGCTAAAAGGTCAGGTCTTCCCCTTCCTATCTGTCTTCCATGGACAAAATTCTGCTTTTGATGTAATGGATTATTTAGGATTTTGTAGAAAGGCCTGAGGGATCTGCTGAAATAGGTAAAATGATTATGAGTGGCAGCCCATAATGTTGTACAGAAGTAAGAGAAGCATTTTTATGCTGTTTAAAAGTAAATAAATAAATAAAGACTGAAATGTAAGTTTGAATAATTGTTCTCTCTAAGGTAGAAGCAGAACAGTACATGATCCTGATGTTAAGTGTAACATCCTCCAGAACATTAGAAATCACCCTGCATTATTGATACAACAGACCTCAATGGAAATTACTTATTTTCTTCCTTCTTTAAATTTAAAAATCATGGACTGATTAGACCAAGCAGCTGAAAGCCCAGATAGTGCATCCAGAGTTTGTTTTGTGAATTATTAACACAGCTCAAAGTTAAAAATTTAGCTTTGCTTGGAAATCCACTCTCCCATTTAGCTTGACTGCTGTTTTCAGTTTACATTATTTCTTAGACACTGCTGTGAAACTTCCTCTTAATTGGAGGCTATTGCGGGACTTGAAGATTTTTGTTTATTTGAAAAATACAGTACGGTTGAATTAGCAGGACCTATTAATATACATGTAGTAATGACATATAATCGCCCACAACTCCCTTGAGATGGCTCTGGCACAACAACCCCATTTCATTTTCATGAAGTAAAAAGCATCCAATTACCTAAACAACCACCTAGTTCACATTAACTATACACCAATAATCAGTCAATTGGGGGAATGGTTATTTCCATGGGCCACCGTCCCTCACATCCTCTTTGTCCTCTCTTTCCACACCTCTTCTTTTCCACTGTGGGCTCTAGTTGTAGGGTGGGGAGATGGATTGACATCTCTCCATAATTCCTTTGGTAAAACTGCTCAACATGTCTCCTATTTGCTCAACATGCTGTAAGCAATGTTGTTGCTCAGGATTATGCTGCGTGAACTCGGGCCAGTCACCCAGCAGCACAGCCAGGCATATTTTTAAAGTGCTGCTGCACAGCAATAAACAGATCCTCATATATATATTTTTCTTCCAAAAATGCAAGGACTCCCATCTGTACTGTAAATGCATATGTACATTTTTCACTATAATGCAATCTGTCCAAAGTTATCCTTATTATGTGTGGGGGACATTGTCGTGGGAGAAGGGTGAGCAGAGGCTTTCCAGGATAGGCTATGGATAATGTGCAGTACCCCACTGGGTTCCCTCTATTAATGCTCACTCTGCAAAAAGAAGCCCCAGGCACTGGGTCACAAAATGTTCCTGCATCTCCCAGGAGGCCAGGAATGAGAGAGAAAGGAAGGCAGAGGAAATGCCAATATAAAACGCAGCGTTGGCAGATATACTTCCACATCCAACTCAGAGGTACTGGGGAGAGCTCGAACTTCCTTTCTTTTTTTCTGAAGAAATCTCAATTTTTCCCCCTCAAAGAGCCAAAAGGGCATGTGGAGTTCCTCAGAGGTATGAATGGGATCTCAGGCACTGATCTCAGGCTTCTCATCATTTCAGTAGTAGGAAGAACTGCGATGCAAACCAAAGTGAGCTTTTGATTACCCCATCTTTACCACCACTGCACTCCTGGAATGCTTTCCATGTAACAATGCACATCTCTGGACATCAAGGAAAGGACAGGAGAATCTGACAAATAACAATCTTGGGCATGGCTACAGAAACTCCTTTACCTCACAAGCTTCTCATGGGGCACAGAATAAAAGCAACTGCCAGAAATTTCCATCCATCACTAAAATATATGCTAGATCAGGAAAATAAGGAAGTAGCTACAGTCCTTCAACTTTACTACAATACTTCCAGCTCAGGAAAATGTCCCTGGCAATGTACCGTTAAGGTCAAGTAGTCAAAGCAACTAAAAAATTGTTCCAGAAACGGAATTTTTTATTTTACCTACCTGCCACTGCACAAGGACAGAAGAAGTCGTGTGGGGAGTTACTAACACGGAACTGGGTGGTTCATCTGGAACTAAACAGAGAAAAAGGCAAAAAAAGTAGTTACAGGGGCAGATTTGATTCCTCTGATTCTTTTTCTTCACTGCTGAAGAAAATCTTCCGTCCCAGCTACTACAGGGTTGGTCTCAAAAGCAGCATGGTGGATAGGAATATTGGAACTCAGGCACTTCTCCTCCCTCCCTTTCTCTACCTGCAACCTTGTGCTTGTGCAGGGATAAGAACAGCTGAGGACATAAACCTGGAGGGAGCTGCAGCAGCCAGCTGCTCACAAAACACTGGGTGCCCATTTGAAGGGAAGTTAAACCAGCTGTGTGCAGGCTCCAAAGTGTGAGCAAACTGCTCCCAGATTTTTTCAAGAGATTTTTGCTACGGCTGGGGCAAGCCCACCTTGTTTTTAGGAGTCTGTGTCACACAGTCACACATTATTTTAGTTAGGGCAGCTTGATTTACCATGGGTTAACCCCTTCCTGTGCCTACACACACCCCACAGCAGCTCAAACACACGAAGCAAAGGCTTATCAGGAGCTGACAGCCCTCCACAGTGCAATGCTCTAGTGGCAGCACCAGGTTTGCTCAGCAGAATAAATGTTCGGTTTGTTGAGGAGGTTGAGAAGCTCTCACAGCATCTCCCCTTTGTATTGTGAGGAGGCCAAGCACAACTCTGGATTCACTGTAGCTAAAATCAAAGAGAATTGGAAATAAAATTTTAAATTCCAAAACAGTGAGTCAGTGCTGCCTCATGAGTACCAGTTACAGCCTGCACCGATCCCACAGCTGCTGCGCAGGAAGGTGGAGAGTCAGGATGTCTTTAAAGGCTGCTTGGCACATTATTCAGGGATTACATGGGTTCTTGTTTGACTTCAGACACTCTCAAGCTCTGTCCTCTGTTTTTCTGATTTCTTTAAACAATCCTTTGCAAAATGTTTTCTTATTTTTCTAGCTTCATGTCACATTTAACTAGCCATTCCTTGCTCTGTAAGAAATATTGGAGAATTCCTAGCACCATGTATATAGAATCATAGAATCATTTAGGTTGGAAAAGACTTCTAAGATCATCGAGTCCAACCATTATCTCAGCACTTCCAAGGCCTCACTAAACCATGTCCCTAAGTGCCACTCAGCTCTTCCAAGCCCTCACTAAACCATGTCCCTAAGTGCCAGATCTACACAGCTTTTAAATCCCTCCAGAGGTGGTGACTCCATCTCTGCCCTGGGCAGCCTGTTTTAATGCTTGACAACTCTTTCAGTGAAGGAATTTTCCCTAATATCCAAACTAAACCTCCCCTGGTGCAACCTGAGCCCATTTCCTCATGTCCTATCACTTGTCCAAGCCCTCACTAAACCATGTCCCTAAGTGCCAGATCTACACAGCTTTTAAATCCCTCCAGAGGTGGTGACTCCATCTCTGCCCTGGGCAGCCTGTTTTAATGCTTGACAACTCTTTCAGTGAAGGAATTTTCCCTAATATCCAAACTAAACCTCCCCTGGTGCAACCTGAGCCCATTTCCTCATGTCCTATCACTTGTCACTTGAGAGAAGAGCTTGACCCCCAACTCTCAACACCCACATAGACATATATATATGTGTATGTATCCCAGTCTTACCCAATTTCCCAGGGTAAGAGTACATACTGATGCTTTTTCCTACTTTGCAGAGTTCCTTTCTCCATTCAAGACATCAGAGCTACTTCTGCATTCAGGCATCGGCTTTATACAATCAAGGAATTAGAAGCTGATCTCTAAGGCTAAAAATAAAAGCCTTGTCAATGTCATTCACAGTTTATTAGTCCTGATCTGCAGGATTAAATGCTCATGTTTCCAGGAGCTTCATACTCTTTCTTACTTATACCTCAGCAATTTTGTCATAGTGCAGACTGATGTGGATTGTGAGGGAAAACAATTGAAGAAACTTCTTCAAATGTATGCAAGGTTCTACATTTATTTTTAATGATCTCTTGTAAATTATTCAATTTCTGCAAAGATAATGGTTAGTGCAGAGTTTGGAAGCCAATCAAATGAAGTTTAATTCCATTTTGAGACTCCTGAAAGTATGATTCATTATCAGAGGGCACAGCAGGACACTTGAGGCTGCCTGTTATTAATTCAGCCACATCTCATTGCTACCTGTATCAACTTCCTATGAACAAAACTGCATTGGCTGTTGATTTTCACTGCACAGTCCCAGTGGAGAACACATTGCTGTGGGTCCAGCAGACCCAGGAGCCCTGAAGAGTGCCCATCCCATGGCACTGCTCCTTCCCCTCCTTGCCCCAGCACACTGCTCCTCCTCTCTTACCATCCTGCAGAGTCGTGACCGCCTCCGTCTCCGCACTGAAGTCACTGTCCCCAATGTCGTTGGTTGCCTTCACTCGCAGTTTGTAAGAGGTGAATGGGTTCAGGCTGTGGAGTGTGAAAAATAAGGCTGAGGGATGAAATCTCCCCACATCATCACAACTTGCCTCTACAGAGAACTTGCCCATTGCCAGCTGAAGTCATCGAGCAGTTTGTCTCTTCTCCCCCTTGCCTCTTCAGCCTCCCCCAGCTCCCTCATGGCATGGGGGTGTTCACAACCCTGCTGCCATCAGCATCTTCTCAGATGTCCATTGGCCTGAGTTCCCCAAAACAATCATGAATTCACTGCTGAATCAGGCACCAGAAAACAGACACGAAGTTGCAGCTCATGGAGCAACCTCTGACTGGGGCTGGTTGGGAAGGACAAGCTGTGCTGTTATCCAAGTGGCTGTGCAAAACCTGCTTGTCAAGGTGCTTTGCTGAGATACCCTCCAAACCAACCTGGGTCAGCCCTTCCTTGGAGCAGGGATGGGGATGACAAGTGGGGAGGAGGCAGGTAACGTGCCCAGTGTGCAGCAGGCACTGGATTTCAGAGCACCAACCACCTGACTAATCCCCTACACCACACCACTGGATCAGTGCAGTTTGTTCCTACTGAATTTCAAATTAATGCTATTACCTGGATTATTTAATAAAGACAGCAACAACAGGTTCCCTGCAGCTCTTTTATCTAGGCAGTGCTTTAAGATATGCAAAGAGTGATTTCCAGCTGACATAACCTCCCCAAAGATGCCTCTGTCTTGGCTTGGCAGGGGAAGGTGAGGGGGAGGCTGCCTTAGGAGTCACAGGCAGAGGCTTGAAATGCAGAGCTGTAACTTACTGGGGATTTAGCTAATTAATTGGTAGTGTCTAGCCATCCGCTGGCAGATGTAACACTGACTACAAACCCAAGTAAAGTTACTTGTAAGGAATGATTAAACATCAAGGATAATGCATTCTGATGGGCAGCACTCTCACATCTCTGACTCTTCTGGACTTTCTCAGGAAAATGCTTTTAGCAAGGGGGAGAAGCAATCTCTTGCAGCAGTGCCACCCTATTAGGACAGAATTACTTACCCACAGCAACTTGAATAATGTGAGTCATCTTTCTTGATCTTTTGTTTTCAGTCATGCCAATGTCAAGTCTAAATGACATAGACGGTTTCCCTCTTTTTACAGGTTTTGACTGGAAAGATACTGGCACAGGACCAGTGAGCTGCCATATACCATAGTCACTGATGTTTTTACAACAGACCAGAAAAATGTGTATCTGAATGCTCTGAATACTTGATTCTCCTAAAGCCCATGGCCTTTTCGAAATAATCTGATTTGTACTAGCTCGTCAACAGAGGAAATGGACAGCAAAACAAGTACCTGCTCATAGACATTCAATTACTTTTGCCAATGTTACAAGGACTTTAATTACACCAGCATTGCTGAGGATATAATGAAGCCTGAATAACAAAGTTTAAACATTCTGATGCTATCTGTAAACTTCAGTATGGAAAATACAGATAAAAATGGTTCTCATTTCATCTGGAAAAGCTTATATAGAGATAATTGCAATGCAGCATTCAGAGTGGATTTTAACATCAGTCACTACTGAAAGGATTTTTAACTAGTTGTATTTTACAGAGCAATGTGTAGCTACATATGATTTAGCCTGAGTAGTGTTATCTACGGTGCTGAGCTTTCAGGAAGGGCTTCAAATAGATGCACTGCAGTCCAACTTTAATTAGATTTATTGCATGACCTTCAGCCAATCTCTCAATTGCTGTTCATAACACCACCTCTAAAATGGGAGCAGTGACCTCACTTAACCTCTCTCTCCCAAAAAGACTGTGAAGCTGAGTGATGCTTGATTTGGTTTCCTAACTGTTTGGAGTGGAAAGTATGGGAATTTCTGTGCTAGCCTGGGATTATATGGTACCTTTCGATAATGCAGGATGTTGCCTCATGGCTGATGGAAGAGGAGTAGGTTTGCCAGTCTCCATTTGGCAGTTCACGCACTTGTACTGTGAAATATCGTATTGGTGAAGATCCATCGCTGCCAGGGATCCACTGCAGCACCAGACTCCGTGAGGTCACATCGCTCTGGGGGGTCATCACCTGCCTGGGAGGTGCTGGTCGTTCTGCAATTAAGCCATAATTTGGGACTGCTTTGAGAGGAAATTCATGGCAACATAAAACGTGACAGCCCGATCAGATTTTCACAGCAGTAATGCCACAGGAGATTGAATGCTTGGATTTGCCCCATGAAGTATACAATCATCCCATTCCTTCATCTTCTACTGCAAAGAGGAGTGGTAAAACTGATTCTGCTCTCCCTGCATCAAAGGTCACCATTGAATATACACCTTCCTAGCAGCAGACCTCAAACTTGAGGGGGGTCTTGGCCTGATGGGTTAAGGAAGAACCATCAGGACTGGCACGAAGCAAAATCTTAATGAAACTCAGCTGTACTTCTGGCTGCAATTGCTCTTTTGACAGAATTTGCCTGTATATTACCTCACTTTTCAACTTGTTCTTATTCCTTGGTACCAGGGCCTTTGTTCTCTCTGTGTTATGCAGGATCCTCTTCCTCCAGCTGCTGCCCAGTTGAGGCATGAAGAACCAGAAGGAATGAGCTAGAACAGGCTGCTGTGCAGCAGAGCCCAAGCACACAACTTACAGCTGACACTGAATTCCTGCAGCAGCTCTCTCTGGCAAGGAGCTGGGAAGCATCAGCAGCTCCTGGTGCTGCTGCTTCCAACCCCCAGCCTGGAGGTAGCACAGAGCTGGAGCACCTGCTGCAGGTCACTGCCAGATCTCCCATTCTCTTCCCTTTGTACCAACTAACCTTGAACCTGCAAAGTCAAAGCAGCCAGGGCTGAGGGAGATCTCTCCAGAGTAATTACCCACACACCTTTGAGATGAGCAGGGAATGGTAATGCAGGTGTAAGCATGCCAGTCCCCAACTGTTTCATTACAGATCTCCTTTCCCGTCACCGCGTCTCCGCACTCCATCGATTTCAATAGAGAAACTCTATAGAGTGAGGAATAATTGTTTAATTGTTTATCATGAAGATTATTGATTCTGATTAAAATGTGTGGCATGTAATAAAGCAGAAATTGATTGGAGACACCGCAGTGACTTGCTTTTGAGAAGCAATTCAATTCAACTTCATCAGCACTTGTTTCCATAAACACACCTCCGCCTGCCCGATCCCTCGCGGCTCCGTATGGCAACTACTTCATTTCCCTGCTGCTCCCTAAAACCATTTCCTGTGTGCTTTGGCATTTCTCTGCATCCTGCTCTTGCTGACATCACTGCCCGAAGACTTGTAAGCTATTAGCTGGAGGAAGCCCTCGGTGCCAGCAGCCTGCGAGCCGCAGTACAGCGCGAAAGGTCAATGCCTTACACTGACAGGCTGAGACAGGTACGCAGGGTTATTCCATCCGAGGAAGAGAGAGTCATGCAAGGATTTCATACACTCTGCTGATAAGCTCTGCAGTTTTGGGCAGGTCAGATCTTGTAGTCAGTCTCCTGTGATTGGGTTTCCTTCTGCTGCTAATGGGAGATCTTAAAATCTCCTGTGTTGCAAGATATACTTCCTGACTGTTTGTACAAAACCATTAGTATAAAGAGTTTATTTATGGGAGTTTAGCCACAAGCAAATGTTAAGGTGAGCTGTTTGTGCAGGAATGTAAGGCCAGGCCACATGACTTTTGGGACTACTTTTAATTTCTTGCTACATTTACATCTTCCAGCTCAGTTCTGCCCTGATCACTGGTGTTGAGTATTCTGAAGGATATAGATTCAGAGCACTACAGCAGAATCTTTGGAGGATAGAGACACAATACATCTTGGGATCTATAAATCACAGATATCACTGTAAAAGGTAAAGATTTATACTGGAATTATCCAAGGAATTTACAAGGACAAGGATGACCAATTCTGCCAGTTTTCAAGGGAATTTTTGTGCCTGCATACCTTGGTATCAAGGACTACAAGGATATTAAATGCATTTTTATTAATGGAAATTAAATATCTTTCCCCTCTAGAATATTTATTGTCAGATATACAAATTTCAGGTTAATTTCTTGCTAGCAGAATAGCTGCACTGGATAAATTTCTTTATCATCCCCTTATATCCATCTTGTTGATGTGAGAACACATTCTTCTCCCTACACTTTACATAGGGGATCACTGCAGTTAACTCTCAGTTCCGTAGCGTGCATAGGGACCCAGCAGAGCTGTCCATCAAAAAGAGAAAGGGTTCCTGTTACACTACGACTTGCCTGCTCAAGATAACCCCAAAGCATTGATAGCAACAAGGGATCATTGTTCCCACAGTGGAGCTGTGAGTTCTGCCTTGAGCTATTGTGCATCCTCGTGCACGGTCTGGGAAATCTGAGCGCATTTTATTGAGAAGGAGAGGCTCTGAGCTTGGAGAATTCACTTGATTGGGCATAGTGGGGTTTTTTTTTGAAGCTTCCACATGTTGGACTTTGAAATTCCCCTTTGACAGCAATCAGACAGGGGTGGAAGAAACCTTGAGCTGATAAATCTCTTTGATGGACAGTATCTTTAGCAGAGGCACTTTGAGTTTCCTAATACACTCTAGAGGTTCTTTCTCTGAGGACTGCACTCTTATGCACTGGGAAGGCTGCACATGACCTGGAGAGCTATGCCAGTGGGAATTTTAACACCAACCACACAGGTCAGGAGTAGTTCAAAATGCACTTCACAGGTTCTTGCTGCTGGTGGTTGAACATCAGACCGAGGTCCTCTCTTCTTAGAAGTGTTAGAGGAAAACAATAAGGAAGATATTGTGGGCAAATACAGTGGGAAATCCTTACTCTTACACTAAATGATTTGTGAGGTGTAGAAAGGACTTTAAAACAAAGATTGCTTAGTAGGCATATTTTAAAAACTAAAAGTAAATATAATTGATTGTACTGTAGTGCAAGACTTGGGTAAGAGCCAAGACCAGGCCCACAAGGACATATTAAAGTTCTAACAACAGTTGAAAGACATCTGTGAGGTCTGGCTTGGTGACCTGTTGAAATGTGATTCTCTCTGAACTGTGATTTTTGTAATTCACAGAAGTTGCATAGTTCTAATATTTGAGGGAGCAGTTTTTTTAAAGATCGATATCCAGACAGCACAATGGGTCAAATTAGCACGTGGCACAAAACCCAGTGATGCTGGTAAAGTTACCCTGGCTGGTTTTGATTTTGCCAGCTCAAGTGACCGGATACATCCTTTGCAGTGGAACACGGGATATAATGCAAGACCAGAGGAAAACCCACTCCTGTTCTCTACCAACATATTCCACTATATTCTCTTTTAGCTCTGAATTAAACAAAACAAAAAAATTCTTCATGCATAAGTAGAAAATGCAATTTTTCTAACTGGCAGCTCTAGAGTTCTGCTCTAAAACTGGAAAAATGAGCAGTTAGTTGAGCCAAAGCATTAAAAACAAGCAATGAGGCAGAGCAGATCCTGTAATACCTTATATGTCTTTCACATTTTGATATGTTTGGTATGTAAGCATCTGGTTTCATTTATACACATGTAACTCCTGCCTTCTCCAAGCAGGTTTTAACAGAACAGAATTTGACTGGAGATTCAGAATGCAAACAACCATTTTATGGCTGATGCAAGAAGCAGAAAAAGCCTGGGCAATCCAGATGCAAACACTCTGCTCGAGCGTGAGACAGCGAAAGGCCAAAGTAATTACAAACACATTAGGTCAGGGCTGAGGTACAATGGAGGAGCCATGGAGAAATTCTGCAACACCACTGCCTCTCATTTTGCGTTCCCTAATCAATATAATTCATCCATCACTTACTTTCTTAAGATTGCAATCTTTCTAGAAAACGAGAGAGCTGAAAAAAACCATCTGCCTGCAAAAGGAGGCTGCATATGGCCAATATAGCAGCTGATGGAAAAATCAATTCCAACAGCCCGGCAGGTTAGAAGAACTGTGTCTCGTAAAAGTCTGTCTTGCTCACCCAGTTTTCTCAAATCATGATGTTGCTATGGATTGGGGCAGGTTTATGGGGTGAGAAGGAGGAGCTGGACAGGCTGTAGCCTGTTACTAAAATTCCCCTAATTGCAGCACAGGCTCCAAGACATGCCCAGAAAATCCCTCAACGCACAGCTGCAAGCATTACCTCGTTTTTCAGTTGTGATCACCGTGGCTTCCAGAGGTTCCCCCCAGCCCTGCCTGGTCTTGGCAGACGTCCGGAAGATGTATGCTGACTCTGGGGTGAGGTCTGTGGCCGTGAACTGTCGGACTGTGGAGCCAACCTCCACCGTGGTGAACTTGTTGGGGCTGCTGCTGGCCAGGCGGTAGGCGACCTGGTACCCTGCAAGCACAGCATCAACCAGAGAGGGGAAAAGGGTCAGGTGGTTTTTCTAGCAGGGACAAAAGAACACTGAAACTATTAGTTTATCATAATTACTTGCTTATCTCACATCAGAAGAAAGCGATTTACTTCCTTTGGTGTTACAAAACTCTGCTCTGTGGCAGACACCATCGCTTACAAGGGAAATCACACAGCAGGGCACACAGGGGTCTACTGAATATTATCTGCCATGAAACCCATTTCACTTTCTAGCCTTTACACCAACAGGATGCACAAACAGTTTAATCTTTCCAGAGTATACTGGTACCCTTTAGGAAAGCAAAGGAACAAATAGAGTCAGTACAATATGTCACTTGGTTGAGGCAGTTCAACACAACACTCCTGTTTCATCTTTCCACCCAAGCACATGTGTGTAGGTGTATGTACCCATGCTCACATGTTGCTCTGCCCTCTAATAGTTTCAGCACTGGCTCAGATTAAAGATTCTCCAGCAGATGGATTGCCCAAACCACACAGCCTTCACGTTGCTCTAATCCAGGCTTGTTCCTCCTTTCTGCACTTGCTTTTTCCTCAGCTCTCCCACTCCCCTGCAATTGTGCAGTGAGTGCCAGAACAGCCAATAAACTCACCCTTCTTTCATCATTCAGCATTGCTGCCCATGTCCACAGCCCAAGGAAGGAGCCTGCAAGCTGTGGGGTCCTGCTTCATCCATGCAGCTCTCTATAATCAATTCTGCTGATGCCTGTAAGTGATAACCCCCATTCCATCCTGTCTGACAATTAGGAGCTCACAGTTTAGCCTGTGTTATTAATGATTCAACTGCAAGAAGGGCTTCCAGGGCTCTCACGCACCACTAGCAACAACTGTCCCCCAAAGAGGATCTGCCAAATGTTCAAATCCATTCTGAAAACCCAGCAATTGAATCAGGCTCTCACTTCTGGACCCCGATGGTAACTTCCAGTCCAGCAGCTGACTTCCAAAATCAATTAATACCAGAACTGATGTGAGGTTTGATTGCCTGAGCTGAATGTATGATTAAACACTTCACGGAGTTACACAGGGCAGAGGGCAGCCAACAAATCCAAATCAAACCAGCTGAAAACAAAACAATCATGACATGGTTCTGCCAACCCTCTGCTCATCCTGTGAATGACAAAGGGGCCCACAGCACCTGAGCCATCTCTTTCTCACAGAATTAATATCCCAGCTAGAGTCTGAGCTCCCACCACACTTTGGCTGTAACAACACCAAAGGGAGCCAAACCTGGCAAACTTTATTCAGGGAGGTCAGTGTGTGAAATCTGAGGGGTTTATCTTACCTATGGCTATTAGAGAAAACTCAATGACATCTATTTCCCACTGTGAATATGCAACAATTGCCACATGCTCACTCACAGAAAAGGCCCAGAGCTCCTGCAGTCCCTGGAACAAATGCCACTCGCGTGTGGCGCACTCTGTCACAAACACTGGAATTTAATTGGGATACAGATGGTATTAATTTTGGTGTGCTGACTCTCACAGAGCTTCTAACAATGCACCAGTGCTTCCTTGTCCTTTCTTCTCTAGCAGCTGCTTGGGGATGTGGGGCAACAACCATTGCTGCTTCGCATGGAACACTGTGATTGCACCAACACCTCGAGGAGTGACTTGGCTCTTCTGAGCACCTGTGGCTTTTGCTCCAGCTCCTGCAGGCTGTGATTGGCATATTCCTACAGCAACATTTTCACAGCTGGGTGCATAGCATGAGACTTCTTCAAGGGCTGGGTGTAATGTCTTGTGAGGAGTGGCTGTGGTCTTTGGCACTGCCTAATCTGGGAAAAGGAGGCTGAAGGGCAACCTCACCTTGCCCTGCATCTTCCTGAAGAGGGGATATGGAGAGGGAGGTGCTAATCTACCAGGGTGGTAAAACAGTGGCATAGGTTGCCCAGAGAGGTGGCAATTGTGCCATCCTTGGAAGCATTCAAGGCCAGGTTGGACGAGGCTCTGAGCAACCTGATCTAGTTGAGGATGTCCCTGCCATGGAAGAGGGGTTGGATAAGATGCTTTTAAAGATTGCTTCTAACCCAAACTCTTCTGATTCTGTGATCTCTTCTCCCTGGGATCAAGTGATAGGACACTGGGAATGGTTCAAATCTGCTTCAGCAAAGTTCATACTGGACATGAGGAAGGATTTCTCTACCAAGAGGGTGGTCAAACCCTGGAACAGGCTTCCTGGAGAGGTGGGCAGTGCCCCAAGCCTGTGAGGGTTTAAGAGCCATTTGGATGAAGTTCTTAATAATGTTTGAACTTGGTCAGCCCTGAATTGGTCAGGGAGCTAGACTAGATGATTGTTGTTGGTTCCTTCCAACTGAAATAGTCTGTTCTATTCAATTCTAACCAATAAGAAGTGGCCTGATTTTTCAGAGCTTCTGAGCATGCTTAGATCCCAGCAAAGTCTCAGGGTCTTACACTTTCAACATTTCATTTTTCCACCAACAAACTACCTCCTTTTATCCATGGCACTAGCTCTTCCATTACTGGTCCAATATATTTCACCAAAGCATTTCTGTACCTTTAATACTGTAATATTTTGATCTTTTTTAAAGTCCACAGAAAGACAGAGAGCAATGGGGAGAAGGAACTGATGTATATGATCTTTTTTGTTTATACTGATGTGAAGAATGTGGGAGTGAAAACCCCAGTGCAGGATCTTCACAAAGAGAAAAATAGTCAAAGAAAAGCACTGGGGAAATTTTTACAGCAGCAGGAAAGATGAAGGAAGAAGCAACTAAGATGGCTAAAGAAGCTTGATAAAGGGACATGAGATGTAAAGAATAAGACCTGAAGGGAAACAGAGAATATTAAAAGAATAGAAAAGTTGATTTATCTAGTTATTAAAAGATAAGTATGATATCTGGGACACATCCTTGTCGAGCAATTTCCTCTCTTTTCTAAACCTTTGTAAAATATAAAGTGTAGTTAAAATGTAAGGAGGGAATAGAAAGATAACTATTTACTGCTAAACGGTGGTGCTCAGGCTGGAAAGCCAATTACAAACACCCCAGATTAGGCAAAGGAACACATACATATCTAGGCCATTATAATATCTTACACAAGAGTGGATCTGTGGCTAGTGTAAAAACTCATTTAGCCATGCAAAAGAGGAAATCACTTGTCACAGCCTGTCTCTCTGACAGGCTCCACAAACTCTTTTTCCATGCATCCCTGTGAAAAACAGCATCAGCCCTCACTGTCCTCTCCTCCATCTGCCACGTTGTCTGACAGTCTGGGTAAATATCTCTTTTCCTGGATATCTCAGGCAGAGTTTACACAATCAGAGCTGTCACCTTTACAGATTTCCTCAGAAACTCAACACTTCGTGGGTCTGATACCAAGGTTCATATCCAACCTCTACAACTGAACTCAGCTTGCTCTTATTGCTACCTACAACCCACCTGAGAGACATCAAGTATTTCATTCTGATCCCCTGCTTTTCCTATCAGGCAGCTTGGGACACCCAGGATACAGACTGGCATAAAAGGCATCACTTTTATTTTTTCCTGAGTGGCACATAATGCTCAGTATTTAAACTCCAGTTTGGATAATAACTAGGGCTAACACAAGATCAAAAAGATAAAATTATTAAGTTGATGAATTTCAGCAACAAGGGATGAGAGAAGAAAGGAAATGTTAAGTGAAATCAAACGAGGCAAATCAATAGAGGTAAATGGAAAGTGTTCAAAGAGAAATTAATGTATGCTCGAGGGCTATAAGAGGCAATAACTGCAATTGCTGCAGTGGAGGAATAACGGAGCTTCCTTCCCTTACCAGATTATGGCAATAAGATGTTGCAGATCTCTTAGATTAAAAAAAATAAATTAAAAAATCAAAGGTTATGAACGAAAATGAAATCTTTAAAAGGTGATCAGAGAAAACATTTTGGGGAAAAGAATATCTGAACAGAATCTGAAGTATCTGGATGGTCAATAACTAGAATTCATACTATTTTCTTAATTTTTTCCCCTCTATATAGCATTAGATTCCCAATCTCTCCTGCTCTTGGAAGTGCTGCCATTCACCAGGCCAGAATAGCCTACAAAGCTGCTGAAAGCTCAAGTCTTCAGGAGTTTATTTATTCATTGAAACTAGGCTTATTTTTTACATTAGCATCTTTTTAAGTATTATTTTTTTTTGCACAACTGCAAGCAGTTCCGGGAGCTATGCTTTCTGAACTCAATAAATGGCAACAGCCTGAACTGCCTGTTAAATGTTAGGTCATTGTAACACAACCGGTGGATTCCCCAAAGCAAACAGGCAGGGGATGACAACACACCATGAATATCAAAAAGCTTTCAAGCTCATCACCATACAAAGCCCTTCAGAACTGACAGCACCCGTTGGTGCAGGCCACGGTGCAGCAGAGATACAAACACTTATTAATTTGTCACAGAACTTAGGGAAAGCCAAATGATACTGGGAGGTTACGCTCGGCGCGGCGGAGCAGCAATCCAGTTTGTTGATTTTCCTGCTTATCTGTTTTAGGGCCAGCGGGTGTGCAAATGCAGCCTGGGATCAAAATAAGAATTTGCAAACATGGATTACATCCAATTTTGGTTCTAATTCTCGATGGAGCTCTTACACTTTTTTAGCAATAAGCTTCAGGTATATGCTAAAGATGAGGACACCGTGAGGAATACTAACCAGGGCCTGGAAGGATGCAGGTTAAGCTCTTATTTTCAGGGGAAGCTCAGAGCTTGAAGTGCACATATGCACATTAATGGATCATTTATCTTTAACGGTATGTGAAGGAATTATGTGGGTGCTGGCTGTACTCAGTGCAGTAAAGAAGTCAGAGTGAAGCCTCAGATGGTTAGTGTAACATTCCCAAAAGGAGCCAGGGAAATATCTTGCAGTCTTCCTCAGTAAAATATTTAAGCAAACAAACAAGTGGTTTTCCCTCTTGGTGCCTCCCAGTATTTCATCCTGCTAATCTCTCTCTGAAATGCTAGAACATGTTTTTATATAGATTACAAAAATGTTAGCTGCAAAGGTGCGTGTATACTCAGAGGACAAGGCTAGCAAGCAGGAACATTAGTTCAAAGGCTCTGAATATAAGTTGCTCTTGCAAAGCAAGTGGTTTTTCTTTCCAACCCCAAGAGTGAATAGAAGGGCACAGCACAAAATTATCCTCACTTATTTTTCCCAGTGATTCTACTTCAGTGCACTTGACCAGGGGGTAACAATGGTGTTTTGGAAGTTCATTATGGTAATGAGCTTTAAAAGGTGTACAGGGAAAAAAAGAAAAACCCAAACCAAAAAAACTTGCAACCTTTCCTTAGAATGCTACATGTTGGTTTTTTATCTATTTTTGAAGCACAGCTCACTTCTTAGGAAAGATCATAGAAGTGCCCAGCATGAGCAATTTTCACTTTTTCTCTCTGCCATTGGCAGCTAACTACTTCCTCCAGGAACCTTAGTATTTCTACCATTGAAAAAATAAAAGAGTGAGAACTGTTGAATAAAGACAATGGACTTCAAAGAGGTGGACTAGGGGAACTGGCTGTAACATCCCTCTGGGAAGGAATTCTAAGGGAAAAAGGAATTCAGGTTAGCTGACCAGTTTAAAAGAGACAAAAAAAAAGGTACAACTATCCCAACGCAGACAAAAGATGTAAGAGGCCAATATGTTTGCATTCAGAGCTCACTAATGACCTGAAAATCAAAACTGAGTTGGACAAAGAGTCGAAACAGGACACAGGTCTAAGGGAGTGTATAAATAGACAGCACAGGCATGTATGGACAAAATCAGAAGAGCTAAAGAGCAAAGTGAGTTTTAACCTGAAGGGCATCAAAGGCAATGAGAAAGATTTTATAAATACATTAGAAATCTGAAATAGGAGGAGGACAGGTCAACCAGTGGGAAGAAGAGATGAGCACAAGACAGGTGAGGAAGAAAGGAAAAGAAGGCTGATACCTGCATTGCTTCACTTTCACACACAACAAAAAGTTGATGCTGACTAGATGCTTAACACAAATTAAAACTGACAACAATATAAGCAGGGATGTAGGCTAGACTAGAGAACAGGTTAACGAATATTTAGTTAACCTAGATGTAATCAAGTCAGAAAGGCCTGATGAAATTTGCCCTGCAGTGCTTATATAGCTGAATCCATCTCTGAAAAATTAGCCATTCTCTTCAAGAACTTGTGGATGACAGGTGACATCCCAGAATATTACAGAAGGGCAAACAGAGTACCCTATCTTTTAAAATGAGGCAAGACCAACCAGAGGAATTATGGACAAATCAAACTAAAGTTCAATACCCAGAAAGATCCTGCGAAAAAATATGAGTCAATATATAAGCATCCATGAGGATAATAACGTGCCAAGGAACAGCCAATATCTGTTTGATTGGAGCAAATAATAAATATCAAATAATCTGTTTTCCATTTTGACAGTGTAATTGGCCAGGTGGGAAGAGCAGATATGATCCACATTGACTTTGAGAAAGGCTTTAATATGGTTGCACAGAGTCCCATCGAAAGCAAACAAGAGAATCTCAGAAAAATACTTCACATTCTTAGATGAACACTTAAAAAACTAAAGTCACAATGCTATTATCAATGATTTGCTAACAACCTGGGAGGATGCATTAAGGAAGCTCTCAGGAGACCTCATGAATGAATCTGGTTCTGTTTAATACTTTCATTAATGACTGGCTGATGGAATTGCCAGTCTGCTTGCAAATTCCACAATGAAACCAAGCTGTGAGTGGCTGTGCACACTTTAGAGGACAAGAGTGCCATTTAAAGAGATCTTGGTAATGAGGAGAGATGGTCTGGAATCAGTGAGATGAAATTCAATAAAGGCATCTGCAAATTATTACACTTAAAGAGAAAAAGCTTAATGTACTTGTAAAAGAAGGACTGGGTGACCTGGAAGTGTATTGTGGAAAAGGGTAGGAACTAACAGTGGCATGAAAATCTACTTAGTTATACTATCAATGCAGTCAAGGACTGTATGAAGTATACTGGGATGTATTACTGGGAATGGACTGTGCAAGACATTGCAAACAACAGTCTTTACACTAAGCATGCCAAAGATTCTTCAAGGGCCACTCGTCCCTTCCCCTCCTACCCTGTGTTTGTATGATTTTATCATCAACATAATGGCAATGAGTAAGAACCAGCTGAGGAGGGATGCACTGCACAATGCACTCTGCAAAGGCAAAATAAAAGAGATTTCCTACTCCACCAAGCTTGCAACTTCAGCAAACGAGGCTGATAAAGTGCAGCAACCTGAGAGGTTGGAACACAGTTGGGGGAGCAAAATGGCTTTTGTGCTTTCTCATCACTTCTATCAAATGATTTTTTTTCCTCCTTAACCACATCCTGCGATTCAAATCCCAATCTCTGCTGAGAGCAAGTTCTAGGACACACAGTTCCTTAAAAAAGGCAACAAATCAAACCCACAAGACAACCTGGAAGCCAAGCTTTCTTGAGCTGCAGAGAAACTCTGCGTGGATCCATCTCTGGCAGCTCACTGCTGCCAAGCTTCACACAGACTCTTCCTCGTGCTCAGAACATCCTGCAGCGTCTGCCTTCAGATGCCATTTGATGATTTTCCTGCATTTTCAGGTGTCAGGATCACTTTGGTAAACTACACACCTGAGCAAACACTTTGAATTCTTGAACCAAGACTTAAGAGCAATGCAGGACTGGTTCTGTATTTGAGAGGTTGCCACCAGTGTGGTAGCATTTGAAGCACCTCCAGCCAGCAAGGGAGGCCTTAGGATATTGCTTAATCTACACAGGACCCTGAATGATGGGAGTGAAATTACCAGCAGAAAGGCTTGGCAAACTGAGAACTAAACAAAACCCAAAAGTTTTTGCTTTTGTTTTTAGAATTGAGACAGAAATCTTTATTCACCAGCTAGAACTAGTGAAACATAAGCAGAGAACACAAAATTGCTGGGTAACTATTAGCTATGTTAATATTAGAGGCAGTGAATGGACTCTTACAATTTAAAAGTCCTCACATTTTAAGCACAAAAAGTGGTGGTGCACATACTGCAAAGGCAACCTAAGAGTTATGAGAGCAGGAAGGTGAGGTTTTTCCCCAAATTCCTGTCATGCCTTGCTGCCTCTATTTCCCTTGATGAAAAGCCAAATATGATTTAACTCCTTGTGACTTGTCAGACAGTATTATCCAAAGGAAGCACTGAAATGGAAGCACACATGAAATGCTGGGCATGCCTGGCAGAGGTGGGGAAAATCCAGGTCTCCAGGCAGTTTTCCCAACAACCAGCCAAACAGGTTACCAACCCAAATGCAGATGGGAAGAGAGATGACATTCAAACCCAGTGCCTTGAATGACACCTAATTCTAGCTCAGGAAAACACACACCATGGAGCCACACAGACTTTTCCTCCTTACCACAGTCTCTCAGCCGACACCAAAATATTTGCTTTTCTTTAGCCACAGATTTGCTTATGTGCAAGGGGAAGGAAAACTCAACAGCCAGAGCTCACTCTGGTCTCTAGCTTGGGCTTGCTGCTCCATCTTACCCAGAATAATTCCATTGGGCTCCTCTGGTGGCTGCCAAACGATCCGTACGGATGTCAGCCTCACCTCAGGGAACACCAGCCTCACGGGTGGCCCAGGGGCTGGAAAGAAAAACAGAGGTCATGGTAGCAAGTATTGCATGTCAGAGGGATGACAATTTTTCTGCTCCCCTTGTCTAGAATTACAGCCCAAGTTGTATCTCTCCAATAAGGAGATGGTAGGGAGAACCTCTGCATGGGCATAATATACATTAATTCTGAGGAATCCTGTCCATAACCAAGTGTCTCCAGCACCCACGGACATCAGACATGACACAGAACCAGTGCACCCTACAGTGCTTCTGTACTGCATCAATAACTCTGAATGATTTTTCTCATTGCAGCATCACCTCTGGTGTAACTCACAACATACTATGAAGCAAGTCACTGAGCTACCTTGACAGAGAGTTATGGAGCTTAATCCACTTCGTACCTGTTGGAACTGAATAATATCCCTCTCTGGGTCATCAGCATGAGCTTTGAACTGCCTCCTGATTTTACATGTGCATCTTAAACACTTAGGTGTGAGCAGGAGAACCTGGGGCAGGGGAGATGCACATTAACACGGTGGCCACTGACCATCCCAGGTTCACATGGTGAGGAGATGCTAATTCACCCATTAGCATCCACAAAATTTCCCCTTCAGCACAAATTCTACCTGCATTACTCCTGGTGATACTTTTAATTAAGTTGAGCCCAGAGGAGACACAACATATTTATGTCAGGGGTATGGAGATGGAAGAACAATTTGTTTCATTTGCCAACATGCACTTAAGGAGGAAACTGCTATAATGGGGTTATCCAAAACAAACAGTTTTAAGTATTTCTCATTACAGCCTGATATGTACATTTCAGTGAGTGCTTTTTCTCTCCCTGCAGAGTTCTGCTAACAGTAATTTTTCTTATTTTTCATTTCAAAGAAAAGCCAGGTCCCCACACAGGCAGTATGCTGAGAAAAAGGCAAAAAAAAATGTAAGGAACCTGCTGTCCCTGTCCCCAAATGCTCCTGTTCCTTCCTTCCCTGCACTCCATGTTTTGTTAAGCCAGAACTCTGACTGTGTTTTCAGTCCAACCAAATTACCTTAATGAAGTTGCTTGTAGAAACCAATGTTTATTCCATCACTATTGTGATTTTGATGAAAAAGAGACTTAGAAGTCACTCACACTGATATTAACCTACTTAATACTGAAAAGGTAATGAAACTAAAAGTAATTTTAGCATCTGCAAAGCCAAAAATATTTTAAGAGTTGAATTAAATTTCTGTAGAACTCCACCAGTGGGAATGGTCCTACCACCACACCAGGGTGCTGAGGGAGCACTGGGGCAAGGGGCTTGCTTGGGTTCCTTCAATACACCCAACTGCTTTGGGAAGCCCCTGAGCCCATGGGAATTGCTGGATGCAGCTACAAAAGGAAGTTGGTATGATCATCTTCCAGGGTCAATGCCTTATTCTTTTTTGGGGAAAAAAGGCAAATGGTGGATTCACCATCCCTGGAGGTTTTCCAGATGAGACTGGATGTGGTACTTAGTGCCATAGTCTAGTAACCATGGTAGGGTTGGACTCAATGATCTTTGAGGTCTCTTCCAACCTGGCTGATTCTATGACTCTGGATTACTGAAGTAGCAAATTCCATCTCTCTCCTTCAGTCCAATCAGCCTCAGATTTGTTTATTGCTTTCAATTGCAGCAGGTTTTTTTTTTTTGGCATGATTAAACTTTGATAGGAATTTATAATTGGGCTCTAAAATTGTCTTCAATAGAAATTATCTACACCAAGCTTCAGAGTTCAATTAATAATTTTTTTTCCTTTTCATTAGCTGCAGGGAAGGAGGAAATGGGGGGCTCTGTTTCTTGTGCTTTTGCCATATTCTCAACCCATGACCAATGGAATAGTGCTGAGTTAGCCTAAGTATGGTCTAAGTCCTTCAGGTTTAAAGCTGAAACCAAATTCAAATAGCCTTAGTGTAGTTGTCAACTACACTTGCAGCACTCAAAGCAAAGAGTGCTAGAAGTGTTGGATCAAACAAGATGGTTATTTTGGTAAGCTTTAAACTTACCATCATCCTTGGTTCTCTCTATGACTGCAGGAGAGCTGGGGACTCCGTCTCCGATACGAGTGAAGGCCAACACTTGGATCTCGTAGAGCACATACTTCCGCAGGCCGGAGAGCAGCACAGACTGAGTGTGGTTACCTCTCACTGTTTGGCTCTTCGGTTCAGAGTCTAAATCCTTCGCTTTGAAAAGTATCTGCAGAAGAGATGTAGATGAAATACAGAGAGAAAAGGATGGTTGTATGAGGACTGAAGCGTAGAATACGCATGTTAGATTCCTGCTTTTCACATGACATGAGATTATAATCACCCATCACCCCTTTCAAAGCCAGCACATTTCCTGGATCTTCCTCAGCTAACTTAGGAATAATGTAAGTATCCAACAGGGCAATAATATATAACAAATACAAAAACATATCCTAGCAATGCATTAAAATCCAATAAATGTGACACTGTAGTCGCATACCTTGTACCCCAGGATGAGACCATTCTGCTCAGACTCAGGGACTGCAGCCCACGTCAGCAGGATCTGGGTTGAACTCACAGCCTCAGCAGAGACATTCTCAGGAGGAGCAGAAGGAACTGGAATCACACATCACCAAAAAAACTGAATAGGTAAGACATATTGGATCATTTTGCTCCACCTCCTCATCCGCTCGGGATTCTTCCAGGATCCCATAGAAGAGTATTCATACTCAAAAGTACTGAAATAGGTTCTAAACAATCCCTTCTCCTCTTGTATTTATTCTACATCATCTTTGTGTTTCAGCCTGTCTCATGATTTCTTGCCAGTTCATCTCAGAAATGACAATGTTTGTAAAGAGCTAAACATTTAATACTTATCAGTGTCTACAGACAGACAGTAAATATTGACAGCTATGAATAAATTTCAAGTTCTATATATTTGCAGTAATTAGAATCAAGTTTAAATTGCTGGACTTCTCCAGAAGTCTTATCTCCTAGTATTTCTTTCCCATACTTTCTATTTCCCTATGCCAACAGCTGGAAATCTTTCTGAATGAGAGTTTATCTTACAGCACGATCTGAGCTAACAAGTAGTTTTTTTACGCCGTCCTGGCTTCCTATATTATCTGAAAGGAAATTATAGCATCTTGTCTAGAGCTAGCAATGATTTCCCCCACTGGATTGCATTTCCAGTTCAGTAAGAAGTTCTTTAACCTCTGAGCCTTTTGATGATGTGACAGCACTCAACATTTGCAATGCATCAATTATAGACGGATACATTAACGCAAGGTGTATTTTCAGGGATTGATACGGTGTCAATGAAAGATGCCCATTTCATTTATGTTGCAAAATTGGCTCTTATGCAACTAGAAACATCATTAGAACTGATGGCACAGGAACACTGTAATTTTCTCTGACTCCAGAGAAGAGCAAACTTGCATTTTCCCGTGCCATTAAAACTCTAAGCGCCGCAGAACCACACAACTCAAGCTTTTGTAGGCAAGCTTAATAGGATGTCACGTTATGCAAGCAGGATTTGAGGCTATTTTTGAGAGTTCACATTTTATGCTGCCCTTTTGCATTTTTTTTTCCTGTGGCATTTCCAACATCTGAAGAGTACAATCTTTTCTAAAGCCTGATACACCTGTCAGACCTCAAGAGAACATTCACCAAGTTATGTTACACAAGCACTTAGGGACAGTAAGGCTTGATTATGTGCTGAATAGATCACGAAAAGGAGCCCAAATCTCTGCCAAAAGGAACGCTTTCCTGCTTGCCCAAATAAAAGAACAGATCTGCTGTTTTGGAGGCAAGCTCCTGAAGCTCCTAGCAACATGAACAAGATAATGAGTATGACACCAGAATTAATACAAATTGAAAAAAAACACCCCAAAATGTACCACCCCCACCCTTGTGCACTCAAGGTTAACAGCAGAGATAGTAATTTCTGAAACAATTTCCCTGTTACCAATTATTTGGGACGTGAGAAACAGAGCACCATCACACAACACTGCAGCAGACTGAAATCCAATTTTTTCCCCCCTCCAACACTGAAGTGCCTTTTTTAAAAAAAAAATATTTAAAATCTTCTTCTAGATTTATCCCCCACAAGGATATAATTATGTTAAAGGAAAATAGATTGCCAGGAGCCATGAATGTCTTTGGATAGCTGCCACAACTTTATCTGTAGATCTTCACAAAGAGCTACTCCCACATGAATCACTTCTGGAGAGAGAAAGGGTGGAGGTGGGTCGCAGGAAACCAGGATGTGGAGAGGAAAGATGCCCTTTCCAGCCACGTTTATTTTTATTTTATCAGGTTCGAAGCCTTTCAAGAGAGAAAAAGTGACTTTATTTTACAAATATTTCTTTGCCTCTTTGATCAGCAGCCATAAGCTTTCCCGAATTCCCGGAAGGTGGAGGCTGTGCCCGGGCTGGCCCCAGAGCATCCTCGCTTTGAGGTGTGTATGATCACACTGCTGGCAGGGGCACTTGAAAGCTGACAAAGGAGACAATGGTCTACCTGAAGGTTCATTAGCTCAGACTCCTCTCAATTCCCAGCTAAATGTCTCCTCTCACTGGAAAGGAATCCAAGCCCAAAGCCTGTACGTCCTCGTGTTCATTGAGTGTGCTTTAATTCTTTCACGCTCGTGTCAGCGTTGAGAATTTTATTCTAATAGAAATGAATGAATTCAGGACCTATAAGTGATTTTCTGGATCTTATCCTTGCCAGTCTTTTATCAAGTAACACCCTTTGATCGACCCTTTAAGAATGAATTGAAACATAACCTTCATTTCTGTGACCCCTCTCCTCTCTCAGGAAACCCTGAGTCAAAGAAATTATAGTTTGCTAAGACTAATTAGAGGGTGAAGCACATAGATTCCTCTTTCCCCTGCAAGCTCCCTTCTCTAATGCTGGTTTCCTTAACTGTTGCACTGAAGACTTTGTTATAAGCTCCAAAGCTGAGCTCTCATTAGTAACCTGCAAGAATAGTACAGAAGCCAAGCAACAGTGTCCAAAAAAATCCCAGAGCTTTAACAAAATGAACCGGAAACACTGAAACTAAACGATGAGCTAATCCAGCAAACTGCCAGCTGCACGGTGTACTTCAGAAGATCAAACGTAGGAAATTATAGAGTTACTGGCACTTTGCATTAGAACTTCAATAAGAGCTCAAGTTTTTAAGGTTATCCATGTTGGCATCTAAGATCATGCATCCTCTTTCTACATCTGACATAGCCACATTTGATATATAGCAAATTATGTCGTTTTATGTGTCTAACTGGGCCAAAAGCAGCTTTTAATAAGCTAGTTTGTATTCTGGCTTTCTAAGAAAGCTAGAGAGTGGGATGCAGTGGTTCTCTTCATTTTAGCAGCTCATTTTAGCTGCACATCCATCACTGTTTTTGAAAGCAAAAATTAAAGTGCATACTGTAAACCCAACGTCAATTAAGAAGTGCAAGTTTCGAGCAAGGTTAGTGGCAAAAGCAGCGTAACCACAGCACACAACCATTCTGCCTATAAAATGAGGCACTGCAGGCCAAATTCTCAGCTTGTATAAACTGACAAATTCCCACAATGACTTCAGAGCACATTTGAATTATCAAGTGATGCTTTATCACAGCATAGTAAGTGCTTCGTGAAGGTCAGTCTCCAAAGCATCGGAGATTGATCCTTGCCATAGATGTGTGACCATGCTCCTACAGTAGCTCATCCTGTAAGACAAGTATACACATTCATGTAGCTGAATATTAAGAGCACAAAATCTATTAAGGCTCTGGGTTGGGTGTATTTGAGATGCAGTTTTGGAAAACAAGAGGGTCTATATGTAAGAACAATCAGCCCTGCCAAGGTTGTTGTAATACATCACATGTCTTTGAATTTTCTTGCTTTCACTATGTTGGACCTACTATCATTGTCAATTTATTGAGTGGAAACTGAGCTTGTTACTCTGCAGTTATTTTACACTGTAAAATTTAATGAACTATTTAATTTCCAACATTCTAAAAACATTGTGGATTGATAAAACCCATCCTGTCTAAAAATCCTAATTCATCTCCCTGCATCTACAGCTGATTGCAACCCTATCCCAGATTTTCATTTTAGCGTTTTCCAACTCTTTTTCAAGCCTGGGTTACCAAAATCGACAGCATTATTTATTCTCTCACAGTTTCTTTGGTTTCCATATGCTTTATATTCAAGAGCTTCAGAAACCAGTGAGTACCTGTAACTACAGGCGCTGTCATTGTTGGCATGTGTGGTCTGCTATCAGTGATGTGATTGCACAACCTAACATAAACAGAAATGCTCAAGCACAGCTTTACTTTCAATAAAGATTCTGAGCTTCAGTGGCTGCACTGTCATCAGATCCCATGACTTGGTTTAGTGCCCAGGCTCTAACTCCTTAGCTCCTTGGATGGTGTAAAACACAGGACCATGAGTTCTGCCAATGAACCACCACATGATCCTGGCCCAGGCACCTGTGGCCAGCTGTGAGGGATGTTTACAATCCACAGCACTAGCAAAGACAACTTCCCTAAGCCTCTGCAGCTAAAGAATGGAAAAAGAAATATTTAGGACACCTGCTTTTGAAGTGCTTTGGAAACATAAATGATAAAGAGTATTCTTCTTTTAGTTCAGAAGACAGACCTAAAAATGCTTCGACCTTTCTCTCCAGCTTTAAATAGCTTTTATTTGCATTTTAACCCCATCTGACTGTGCATACAGGTTAATTCCAGATTCCCTGAAATGCTCTCATGCAGCTTGCTGCTGTGCCAGCATGTCTTGTATATTCTAAATCTAAGAAGATACAGCCAAAAGTCTGAGCCCTGACTTGCTCTATGCAAGAAATCAGATGTTAGTATCAAAGAAAACACAGGGAAAAAACCAAATGAGTCCTTATGACCTAGATCACAGCTCTGTGTTATTTTGATCCCAGTTTCTGTGTGCCTCCTACAATCAGTTTCAAGTCAACCTCCTCTTAATACTGCCAGAGAAAATGCCAAATCCACGCGTAACCTCTGATCTTCCGATGCTGAGCAAGAGCACTATAATCCTAAGGTTTTATGAAATGACTTAATCTTAGTATTTACTACATTTCAAAAGAAGTGTTTGAAGAGCAGTGGAAAGGAGAAAGTGGAGGATGCGATATCTTTTTGTTACGACACAGAACACTTCAGAACTGTTTTGTCTGGGTCATGCTATCTCTAACTCCAGCACAAGCCTTGTTTAAAATACCTCTGGCAATAGCTTTCCAATTACTACTTCCCAAAAAGCACCACTTTAGTGGAAGGGGATGACTTTGTTTAGCCTTCTCCCTGGCTAGTTCAAAGGAGAGTTATCTGAACCAGCAGACCAAATCCTGCCGTGCATGTTCACGCTTCCCACCAAGTACTGCTGCGTGCTATGCACTGCATGGACATGCATATAAAAGGGCAGGGTATGCACAAGATTAAATTCCAGAACTTTTTAATGAAGAAAAATAGGAAAAATGACAAGAAAAAATACCATTGTTGAATACCGTATGTTGTGACCATAAATACAGGTCACATAATGAAGAAAAATAGGAAAAATAACAAGAAAAAATACCATTGTTGACTACCATATGTTGTGACCATAAATACAGGTCACAAAAAGCTTTTATTATGAAACTTTTATATCATATATGTCACTCACTTTGTTACTCACCTCCAATATAAGTTTGAATTTCCCAAGTGCAGGTAGGGTACGTTTGGATATAGGTTTTGTGAAAGTCAACAGCTACAAAGCAGGTTTTCAACATCTGCCTTTACTGTTGCTACTAAGCTAACAATAATTTCCTGTTGCCTGAGAGTGAGAGTTTCCTTCTGATATCTGAAGTCTCAATGCTAACCTGGACAATCCAGCCCAGCAATAGTCTTTGTGCTCCAGGTCTATAAGCAGGTTATGTCTATATAGCCTTGTACACACAATTGCAGAAGGCAGGTTTGAAAACATGCCACCGAAAGCTCAGAGAATTATTTTCTTTCTCTCTGTGTAATCAGCTCTCTTGTGCCCTTTTAGAAGTATTTGGCGCTTGAAATGAAATTTCAGGTAACCACAGCTGTGAGGAAATGTGTCTCAGCCTAGGAGCAGAGAGGGAAAGGGGGAGAATGAGGAGCATTGGGGTACTGGGGAGAAAGAGGAGGCATGAGACAGCCACTCAGCCAGAGAAGGCTGTATCCAAGCTTCCCTTTGTGTTGTTCTTACTGCTGCCAAACTGGGGCAGGAAGGGGAAGAGGTTGTTTTGTTGGCTTTAAATAAACAACCTGCAGGTTTATGCATGAAAGCAAGGTAGGAATAAAAAATAAGTAACTCCCTCAAATGTCTATATGTCTTTTTGCCTCCAGTGCATCTAGAAATTGCTTTTTTAATTTTTAGATTTAATGGATCAGCAAGCAAAAAAAAAAAAGGAACCCAACAACAATTCAACAACAAAACACCTAACCAAAAAATTAAAACCTGAACAAAAGGGTAGCAAGTGGTGAAGTTCTCAGATGTGTCTTTCCCAGCAGACATGGTGCTCTGACTCACCAGACTCCCTTGTACGACCTCTCACTACTTCGCTCCACGGTCCTGCCCCGATGGCGTTGAACGCTTGGATCTGCAGTTCGTACTCTGTCCACTCCTCCAGATCCTCAATCGTGTACTCTCTTTCCAGTCGGTCGTTAACAACCTTTGTCAGGGTAGAAGGCTGCAGGTCCACACGCCAGAACTTGATCCTGTACCCCACTGACTCTGGGTTGCCGTTATACTGGGTGTCAGGGAGGGGCTGGCACAAAGGAAAACACAGTATTCCTATCAGAACACATTGCCAGGGCTTTCTGAACCATAGGCCAAAACTGCCTGAACTCATGCAAGGCCACAGGAAGTCAAAAAAGATCAAGAGGTTGAATTTCTGTTATATTTACATTTCAGGATCTCTAAATTTCTGTGCTGCTTGAAACATTCTTTCAATTTTTACCTTAATTTTGAGCCTCATAGATATGCTCCCAAAATCAAGCCATTTGCTGTGGGTGTATCAACAGAGATGATATGAATACAATAGATTTCAGAGCTTTTGATTAATTATGGAAATGAATGATAAATTGCTGAAGCATGTGACAAATTCATTTATCGTACATTTCTTACTTTTTTTTACTGACTCTCTGCCTACTCATTTATCAGCAGAGATTTATTCTACTATTCTAACTCCCCAAGCAATTTCAGAGATTAAAATATGAAATAATTAGCCTACTTCACAAAGTTTAGAGTTTTTCCACCGTAAAAACTAACTACACGATGCCACGGATGGCTGAGATTCGGTTCTGATTCACTGGGAGAGCTGGATGCACATTAACATTTCACAGCTTAGAAGACTGTACCCTGCAGGCATGCAGGGCTAGAAACGTGACCCTAATTCTGTAGGAAGGAATTCCCAGCTCCCAGGGGGACAAAGATTCACCTGCAGGTCTTGAAATAAAAGAGATTAAACACTTTCAAATATTGATGTTATTAAGCATGAAAAAGGTTTATGAGGTCATTTTTTTTTTTTTGCTGTGGCTGTTTCTCCTCCTAAACCCTGCACAGTTTGACTCAAAAAAACCCAGACTTCCAGGTAGCACAATCTAAATGTTTTGATATCTCTTGAAACAACCTTGAGTTATTTTTATGTAGATCTGGATACAGTACCAAAGGTGTAACAATGTGGGCATGCGACTCACACACGAGCCATGAAGGAATTATGTGGGTCCTACCAAAAGAACTGCAATGGCTCTTCTATGGAGAGTGAGGTGACACCATCAAGTTTGATGTTTAGGTCTTGCAAGGTTCAGAATTAAGTGCAGTGTCCCGTTGAGAAACTGGAATTATTCCTTTCTCACAGGAGAAAACCCCTCTTGATTCCAGCCTGATTTTTGACTTCCAGCCATAATGAGTTTATGCATGGAAAAGCTAACATTTGGGCAAAAGGAAACCTGTGCTTCATCAACTTCACATTGCAGGAACCCGGGTGGAAAATTCTGCCTAACAGGGGTGAAGAAAAACCATTCTGGAGCAGGTTAATTGCCAAGTAAATCCCAATGTGTCAGCTCTGCAGGTAACTGAGACACTCAAAGGGGCACAACAATGTCAGCAATCACCACATCTTCACAATTAATCGTTTATTTATGCATTTTATCAGGTAACTCCACATCCTTTCAGATAAATAAAACCTTCCTAGAGGACTCTAAGGTGCCAGCTTTGCTGCTGTTGGACCACAGCTCTCAGTACTGCAGGATGCTTGCCAAAGGCCAGGGTGTACCTTCTGGGGACTGTTTTGTACAGAGCAAAATAACCAAGCCCTAGAAAACTGCAAATTGGCTCAGGTGTTACATTCCTGCCCCACATGTTGACCCAGACTGTGGTAGCAGAGAGCCTAAAGCCAAGGTTTTAGGCACAGGTGTATATTCCCCTGATGAAGTGGCAGAAATAGTGGCAGAAGGCAATTTATTTGATTAATAAGGCACTTAAGGTAAATCTCAGATTTCCAACTATTCTGAAAAGGAAATAATTTTGCTGTCGCTCCTTCTGCTGAATGCAAGGGGAAGTGTGCTGGTTTGGGCTGGGGTAGAGTTAACTCTGTTCACAGTGGCTAGGATGGGGCTGTGTTTAGGATTTGTGCAGGGCACAGGATTGAAAATGCAGAGATGTTTTCGTTATTGCTGAGCAGAGCTCACACAGAGCCAAGGCCTTTGCTGCTTTCCATACTGCCATGCTGGCAAAAAAGTTGGGGGTGGATGGGAGACTGGGAGGAGACACAGTCGGGACGAGCGACCCAAAGTGACCAAAGGGATATTCCATACCATATGACATCATGATCAGTGTATAAAGGAGGAAGGAGGAGGAAGAGAGACACATTTAGAGTGATGACATTTGCCTTCCCAAGGAACCATTAAGCATGATGGGCCCTGCTCTCCTGGAGATGGCTGAACACCTCCTGCCTGTGGCAAGCAGTGAATTGGTTTCTTGTTTTGCTTTGTGTGTGTGGCTCTTGCTCTCCCTATTAAACTGTCTTTATCTCAATCCATGACTTCTCTAGCTTTTATCCTCTGATTCTCTTCCCCATCCCACTGGTGGGGAAGTGTGTGAGTGGCTGCATGATGCTTAGCTGCTGGCTGGGGTTAAACCATGACAAGGAGGCACTTTGGAGTTCTGGCCTGACCCCTTGGGAAGCAGCTATATCCCAAGCACTAGGACCCAGCTCCTCTCTGTCCCCCCTTCCCCACCAGTGCTCACCACCCATCGCAGCCACAGGCTGGTCTCGCTGGCCGTGCGCACGGTGACGCTCCCAGGGGCCACATCTGGGGGAGCCTGCAGTGTCTGGATGACCCGGGAGGGCTGGCTCAGTGGGCTGGGACCTACCACGTTCACCTGCCGCATCCGGAACCTGGAGCAGAGGAAAGATCACAGAATCATAGAATTTTAGG
>NW_008685499.1:0-596 GCF_000695815.1 Acanthisitta chloris
CCCATTTCTTCTCGTTGTCATACTGGCGCAGGAGCCTGGCTTTGTCTGGGGGGAGGTTCATGGAGCTCTGGGGGCGAAGAGGGGATGTCACCCTGGGGGACACGGGGACGCTGCACCCCCGGGAGCACCCAGACCCATAGCATGGCCACGGTCCCCCGAAAAGCACACACAGCACGGCCAGGGTCCCCCCTAAGGGCACCCAGACCCATATCACAGTCACGGTCACTGGCACTGATATGCACTGGTGGGCACAGATGTGGCACGGGGACAGCAGTGCCACAGGGCCACGTGCCAGCCGCCAGCAGCACCAAATCTCCTCATCCTTCCTGTCTGCACCCGCTTCCGCAGAGCAAACCGCAGCCTCTGCTCCCCGACCGCGGCGCGAGGCCTGGCAGAGATGCCAGGGCACAGGGACACGGGCACGAGGTCCAGCACCATGCCAGGGCACCAGGACACTCGGCATGAGATTCAGCACCAGTGCCAGGGCACCAGGACACTCAGCATGAGATTCAGCACCGGTGCCAGGGCACCAGGACGCTGGGCACGAGGTCCAGCACCAGTGCCAGGGCACCAGGACACTGGGCACGAGGCCTGGC
>NW_008685499.1:617-903 GCF_000695815.1 Acanthisitta chloris
GGTCAGCATCTCCTTGGGACCCCAGGCAGGAGGTTTGGCACTGGTATCCACTCACCGGGACACTGGGCATGAGACCTGGCACCAGTGCCAGCTCACCAGGGCACTGGGGAGCCCCATGGGGGACGCTGGAATCCAGCGGGTGGGATGTGGCACAGGGACACAGAGGGGTGTCAGAACGGACATCAGGGATGCTGAATGGCAGCAGGATTGGGGCTGCCCCGGGGGGAAATGCCGCCCCGGCAGGAAATGCCACCCCCAGGGGTGATGTCACCCCGGTGGGCGATGT
>NW_008685500.1:0-741 GCF_000695815.1 Acanthisitta chloris
CGAACCGGAAGTGGGTCATTTTTGGCGGATGATGTCATCCAGTGCCCTGTGAGCTGATTGGCTCTTCCCTTGCTGACGTCATCACAGGCTCTGGGCCCTTACAGTGTGAGTAAAACAGCTTTGCTGGGATTGGTGAAGGTTTTGGCGCCAGAATTACTTCCCAAGGGAATTCGGATCAATGGAGTCGCCCCAGGATTGATCAGGACCAAGTTTAGTAAAGCGGTGAGGAACAAGATGGCGGATGGAGTGACCTCTGGGTGACCCCTGAGTGACCTCTGAGTGACCCTTGACCCCTGAGTGACCTCAGTGTGACCCTTAATGGAGCCCTAAGTGACCTCTGAGTGACCTCAGAGTGACTCAGAGTGACCTCTGACCCCTAAGTGACCTCTATGTGACCTCAGGTCCCCTAAGTGACCTCAAGACCTATAAGTGACCCCTGAGTGACCTCTGAGTGACCACTGATCCCTAAGTGACCTCTATGTGACCTCAGCGTGACCCTAGAGTGACCACTGACCCCTAAGTGACCTCAGGACCCCAAGTGACCCTTAATGGAGTCCTAAGTGACCTCTGAGTGACCTTTAATGGTGTCATGTGACCCGAGTGACCCTTAATGGAGCCCTAAGTGACCTTTGAGTGACCATTTAATGGAGCCCTATGTGACCTCTGACCCCTAAGTGACCTCTGAGTGACCTTTAATGGTGTCATGTGACCCGAGTGACCCTTAATGGAGCCCTAAGTGAC
>NW_008685501.1:0-379 GCF_000695815.1 Acanthisitta chloris
AGGCACGGGGAGGTCTCTGACCCATACTGGGAGGTCACTGGGACCTCCTTTATCCATACTGGTCGCTGCTACTGGTCCCAGTTCATCCCTTTACTGGTTTCGCCGCACTTCCCGTCGCGCGCGGTGACGTCACCGTGTCAATCACTCAGCTCGCGGCTCCTCCGAGTGACGTCAGACCCGGAAGAAGATTCCTGATTGGCTGTTTTCCGCAGCCAATGGGAAGAGAGGAAGGGGTGATGAAGTATCGCGAGATGATGACGTCACAGGAAGGCGACGATGGCGCCAAAACGTGAGAGAAACAAAGGGAGAGAGAAAGGAAAGGGGAAAATGACGTCAGAGACGAGCAGTGACGTCAGGTGCGGACTGGGGGAACTGGGAG
>NW_008685502.1:0-202 GCF_000695815.1 Acanthisitta chloris
GGAGCTGGGCTTTGCTTCAGGGCAACAGGCGCAACCCGACCCCGAGGACAGGATAGGAGAGAACAGAATCATCCGGGTGGGAAGAGACCTCCAAGATCACCGAGTCCAGCCCTACCGCCGTTACCAGACCATGGCACTAAGTGCCACATCCAGTCTCGTCTTGAAAACCTCCAGGGATGGTGAATCCACCACCTCCCTGGGC
>NW_008685502.1:377-1075 GCF_000695815.1 Acanthisitta chloris
CGTACAAGCTCACCCCGAGCCTCCTCCAGGCTTAACAACCCCAGCAAAGATGTCTTGAGTCATGCACCTTTACAAAACACAGTGTCCAAGTGCTTGTGCTGGTTTGAGCTGGAGTAGAGTTAACTTTCTTCACAGAGGATAGTATGAGGCTATGTTTGGGTTTTGTGCAGAACACAGGGTTGATAATGCAGAGATGTTTTTGTTGTTGCTGAGCAGAGCTCACACAGAGACAAGGCCTTTTCTTCTTCTCATACTGTCGTGCTGGTGGGAAGCCTGGGACTGCATGGGAAATTAGGAGGAGGCACAGCTGGGACAGGTGACCCAAACTGACCAAAGGGATATTCCATACCATGGGACATCATGCTCAGTATATAAAGTGGGAGGAAGAAAGAGGAAGGGGGGACATCTGGAGTAATGGTGTTTATCTTCCCAAGGAACCATTACATGTGCTGGTCCCTGCTCTCCTGGAGATGGCTCAACACCTCCTGCCCATGGGAAGCAGTGAATTAATTCCTTGTTTTGCTTTGCTTGTGTGTGCAGCTTCTGCTTTCCATATTAAACTGTCTTTATCTCAACCCATGAGTTTTTGTAGCTTTTACCCTTCTGATTCTCTCCCCCATCCTGTGGTGGGGGAGTGAGCAGGAGGCTGTGTGGTGTTTGGTGGCTGGCTGCGGTTAAACCCTGACAGCAGAACAACT
>NW_008685502.1:1170-6024 GCF_000695815.1 Acanthisitta chloris
ACAGGTTGGGTAGGGAAGTAATTGGGAGCAGCAATGAGGAGAAAGACTTGGGAGTGACAGTGGGTGAGAAGCACATCATGAGCTGCAGTGTGAGCTCAGCCCAGAAAGTCAATCAAATCCTGGGCTGCATTCAAAGAAGTGTGGGCAGCAGGTCAAAAGAAGTGATTCTTCCCCTCTACTCTGCTCTCATGAGACCCCACCTGGAAAACTGTGTGCAGTCCTGGTGCCCTGAATGTAGGGACATGGAGCTGGTGGAACAAGTCCAGAGGAGGCCACGAAGCTGATAAGATGACGGGAACATCTCCTCTATGAAGACAGGCTGAGAAAGTTGGGACTGTTCAGCCTGGAGAAGAGAAGGTTGCGTGAGGACTTCACAGCAACCTTCCAGTATCTGAAGGGGCTACAGGGAAGCTGGAGAGGGACTCTTTGTTAGGAACTGCAATGATAGGACAAGGGGCAATGGGTAGAAATTGAAAAAGGGGGGAAATCTAGCTTGGATATTAGGAACAAGTTTTTTCCTGTGAGGCACAAGTTGCCCAGAGAGGTAGTAGATGCCCCAACCCTGGCAGTGTTCAACATATAATTGGCACCAACTTGCTGCCCTAACAAGAGGGTCTTTATGTAAATTTTGGAGTACCAACAGATGGAAAGACATCAGAGATGATGAAATGCCAGTTAATGAGCAACAGAAAACTGTCTCAGTGTTAATGTATACACACAACATCAGGTGCAAAGCCCACTGAAACCAGAGATGAGATGTCAATGTTTTATGATTCTGTGCCCAACCCTCACGTAAGGGACAGCACATATGCAAACACTTGGGTCAAGAGAGAAACATTAGAAGCTATAACCATATTTATTTAAAAAAGTGATATCAAATACAACCATATATATTCATGCCTATTTGGAGAACATTTTCAAAATACCGAACAGCACTGCCATTTTCCAGTCAAAACAATGACCAAGCATTTCAGCTTTCCCTTTTAAAATCTTTTCAGTATTCTGTGCTTTATATACACAAAATAGACAAAAATTATATTGGAATCCAGAGCCAAAGACATGATGTTGAAAACAGAGTCTTGACAAAAAAAAATCTAGTACTGAAAATGATTTCTAAAATACACAACTATTAGGCAAAAGATGAAAAAAATTATTCCCTTATGAAATCCTAACTCTAAACTGATTTGTACACAGGGAGTTTCATGTAGCAAAAAATAAAATTTTATCAGTGTTTGCATGCTTTACAGACAATAGCAAGGTTTTTCTCTTTATTCTGTTTTTTTTGCACAGTGGCATTTAAATATTACATCCCTTTCTGTTCAAACTCTTTCTTAAGTCCCCTCCTGAATTCACACAGTGGCTATACTAAGCATGGTGGGGATTAAAAGTGGAGTAACAGTTAATTGCTTTTCTTAACAAGAAAATAAAGTACAAATATTTTGATTTGGTAAAAGCAGTTGAAAAGTCACATGTACTACCTTTCTGAAGAACTGTCATTGGGGAAGGAGATGACTATGGCAGGTTAAATACTACAGCATTCCCTCCATGTCTCACATGCAAATAAGGCAAAATGTGTGTATGCAGGTTAAAAAAGTTTATTGCAAAACAGCTCATGCTTTTAAGATGCAAACCCAAACACAACACAAAGATACTAATTTGAAACTTAAAAATTGAGTATGCAGGCCCAGCCAGTTTGAAGTTTTAAGTGCCGTTCTGATTTGAACAACTGATTCTGTGTGAGGGGAGTGAGCTACACATATATCACCTGTTAGACTTTCTTTTTAATGATTTGTGAGTAACAATCAAGATTTACCAAGAGTTAAGTTTGTTTTATTCAAGACAGTAATGGCTTATCAAATCAACAACATCATTTTCTATCTAAGCCCTTACAAAAAGTTTCCATGTCAATTTTTCTTTTCCTTGGATTCTTTCAACTTGTATGTTTTCATCATTATTTGAAACAATAATTAAATCTTGAAAATTTCAGACATTTTAGAACCTTAACAGATTTGTGTTCTTTTTAAAAGCCTGTGAGTTTTGAAATAAAACAAAGCAGCTTGCAAATAATAATATTTGTCTGAGATACAGAAACAGAATTGTTGACTAGATGCCTGCAGAAGCCATGGTAACCCCTCATCTTATAAACTCATAACAGAAGTAATTGTCTTAACACTAAAACACATCATAGATTTAAATTTGTATTAATTACTTTTACGTAGTTTGCAAAGTAATAAAGTATGAAAAGTAGGAAGAGTACCTTAGCTAAAATTTACATTTTTACTTGCTGAAGTTCTTGGAAGGGCACAGGGAGCCCAAATGTTGGAGTAAGCCAGTATTGTACCAGAGTAGTTTCAGGTCTAGAAAAATGTAAGCATTTAAACACTCTCATTTATACCTGCTGTGCTCAACAAGAATTGCATGCAAGCATGACAACTCTTTTTCCTCCTGCCCTCCTTATAAGACCATAAAAGCAGTTTACAGAATTATACTTACAGAACTAATTTTGGAAGACATTTAATGTAAGTATCACTCATTCCCCCTGCCAATTTCATTTCTACAGGCAGAAAACCATAAATTAGGTCACATGGATCATCCACTGGAAAACAGTAAAAATCTGCTGGATGAAGTCTGAAATTTCCTCAAATATCATACTGTAATTAAAAACCAGGGTCTGCTCCCTTACAGTGGACTTTGGCCTGAAGCTGTAACGTGGGAACAAAACCACAACCCTTCAGCCTGACAGAACAGGTAACACTGGGAGTAGGTGCTAAATTAGTAAACACCTTATGAGCACAGTTAAACCACATTGAGAACTGTTTGTCACTAAAAGAATGTACACCACAAAATGACATCAGCATTTTATTGACAGCTTCCTGGCAGGTCCACACATTCTGAACTTTAGCCTTGGGTTATAAAATAGGTACTAACAGCAATAAGTAGTAGTAGTCTTTTCCTTGGGTGCAATGGAGAGGCTCAGGGGGGACCTTATCATTCTCAACAACTCCTGAAAGTAGGGTGTAGGAGGTGGGTGTCAGTCTCATCTCCCAGGTAACCAACAACAAGATGAGAGGACATAGCCTCAAGGAGGAAGTTTAGGCTGGGCATCAAGAAAAATTTCTTCACTGAAAGGGCTGTCCAGCATTAGAAAAGGCTGCCTAAGAAAGTGGTTGAGTCCCTATCCCTGGAGGTATTTAAAGGAAGTGTAGATGTGGTGCTTAGGGACATTGTTTAGTGGTGGACTTGGAAGTGCTCCATTAATGGTTCACCTCTTGCAGGTCCTTTCCAGTGACAGGGCTCTGTGAATCACCCTATGTAGCTTAAATTGCTCTCTCTTCATTGCTTACCTAGCCAGGTATGCTTGCATCATTAAACTTAACATTCTTCTGAAAATCAAATCGGTATTTGGTAGTGACAGTGTTTACACAGAAAGGAATAGGGTTAGCCCTGTCATGACTGACTCAGGTGCACTTTTCAGGCAACTGTTACTTCATTCCTTCCATCCTAAAACACTTGGGTGATGAAGTGACGTGACATGTGACATGAAAGTTCAAAGCAAACCTCCATGCTTTAGTGATTATAAAAACATATACTTGGCCTGGGTTACAGTTAATGTCATTCAAGTGGCTTAGATTTTTTTTAATATAGGGCTGCTACACTATAGAGCTATGGAAATCATACATTTTTGTTAATATTCTTATGATAGAGGATAGAAGGTCTGAGTTCCAAGTACTGGCATCAAACTGCCAGTATAGATACCTATTCATAAAAAAAGTAAAAGTCTTGTTTCAGAATCAGTTTATGGCACAACAGAAAAAAAAAGAAATTAAAGCGGTGTTTAATTTACAGATGAGTAAAGAAATACTTCAGCGCCTCAAAGATTTCTTTCCTGCTTTCAGTTTCATAGAAAATTTGAACTGAAAGCAGAAAATGACACCCTGAAAACTACAGCACTTTGAGTGGCAGGAGCACACATGGACCTTTAAAGCCATTGTTTAGCTGTATTCATCTGAGATGTTACAAGCAATTACAATGTGCATGACAGGATTATTTAAAAAAAGACAAAAATCAGTTTTTAAAAAGTAGTGCTTAATCATGTCACAACCCACATTGTGTTACATACAACCAGTGGTTCTGGTGACATCGGTGAAAATTCAGCACATAGGTCAGGAAACCAGATTTTAGCCCAAATATGTGTAATATAATCATAACCTAAGCTATCAGCAAACCATTGCTGTAAACAAGTCTTTACTGAGAGGTAAGAGCCCTTTCACGTACAGTACTACTGGATGCTGAATGTATATTTCCATCTACCTACCTTTTGTTTCACACTAGCTTTAATTAAATGTTACTATTATGCAATGATGTAACTTTAGAATATTTTGATAAAGAAATTTGGGGTTATCTTTGAAAGATTGTTAGAATGCCTGTGCTAACTGTTAATGCTTTAACTGGACTACAGCTTATATATTGTATCTACACCATATTTCCATATAATTTATATGTAAACAGAATTTGTATTTCAAGCACCATTTAGGAAAATGAAACATATATCTTTTGTTGCACTGAAATTCAAAGTCAGGTTTGGTCACCCTGCTACACATTCATCCTGGATATCAAAGCAAATGTCTTACAACCAATAGCATAAGCTATCTCACATACTTTGCTCCCCCACTTTTCTCAGGATCAGAAACAGCATGATAAAAAATTGTAAGGTGCATGAATAAAGGCCATTCCTGAAAAAACTGCAACATTCTGACAGACACTCATAAAACGCATTTCAGAAAGAACATCCACACAGGCATAAATACTCATTCTTAGAAGAGTGACTTGCACAGGGGTCATTTCAGACTGCAG
>NW_008685502.1:6049-18765 GCF_000695815.1 Acanthisitta chloris
TGGCACCTAAATCCCCTCCTCCTTCCTCCTAGACTCAGTTACAGCTCTTTCATACTGCAAGGCCAGAATGAAGGGTTGAGCTTGAAGAGGGAAAAAAAGACTCTGGAAGAGGTAGAAAAGAAAACCTGTTCAACCCAACTGATTATATGCTACTTTTGTAGTAAAAACAGTGGCTTAACTAGAAAGAACGTAAGAAAAACTAAAAAAACCCCAACAAATCAAACCAAGTAAGGCAAGTTATCTGCCAAAAGACAATATGTTTAACATGGATCTAAGATTTTACAGCTGGAACTGAAAGCAAAACCAGAAAGTGTTAGTAAGTCAGAAGTAACTGAAAGATTCAGGAGTAACATAATAATCAACAATACACTGCAGTTTTTATCTTGAATTACATAGTGTGAAATAGATGGATTGGTGTTTCTCCTGCAGAATGGGTCATTTCAAATGTGGACAGCAGGATCAGAAAGTTGACATTGTCATTCCTAACAAACAATCACAAAAAAAATTATTTAAAATGAACAGAATTTAATTCTTTTTCCCCATTTCAAGCGATTTCTTATAAAGAGCTTAATAATTTATGAGCACAACTTGTTACTTTTACCCATTTTTCCATTAGTACTGAAGGAAATCAGTTGATGCTGGTTTTCGGTGCCTTTTGTATCTTCTATAGAATCCTTCAAAACGATTTAAAACTTGCTTTTTAAATGCAAGCTACAGCTGCTACACCTGTCTAACTTTGTTCACGTGACTAGTTTAAGTAATTTTAATACCACTACTCTTGTGAGCAGATGTTTTGTAGTAGGAGTGCTACAGTTTTCTAAATTAGTGCAATGGGTTTTGTACTTGCAGATTCCCTCTGAACTCTGACCTCCAGCCCCCCTTTCCTTCCTGCTTCCAGAACTCTGAAATGAACCCTGCTTGTGCAACATTCACACAGTAGAATTTTAATGGAGACTTAGCATTGTGACAGTAAGAGAGGAAAAAAATCGCATCATTTCTCCTCTTCAGAATTCAAGTGGTTTCTAACAGATTCCAGAGACATATTCATGGCTGCTTGAAGCATGTCTTCTTCACTCATATCACCTCCTGCAGACAATAAACGCATTTAAGTTATAATAAAGTCACAGAGCTGGTTCTTTACTGTAGTTAAATGCTTTTGTTGTTCCTTTTGTCCACACCCAACTTTACCTACCCCACCCAGAAAATTGGCTTTGTTTGTAAAGTCAGTCTGTGACAAATAACACACACAAATTTTGGATCATCAATACCTAATACTGGTAAGGCCTACACTTACGTTCTACTGAAAACTTTTATGTTACATAATACTCCAGATTTATTACATTGTCATACAACTTTAAAACTAATTCAGAAGGAAAATGGTTGGCACAAATCCCAAAGATTCCAATTTATAATGCCTGAGACAAACAACAGCAAAGCCAGAACTCGTGGTCTAATAGCAGTGCTCTTCACTTTAAAACAGGATATTGACATTCCAAAAGGAACAGGCTTTTCAGGAAAGCAATCCTTCCCTTCACTGCCAAGAGTAATGGATGTGATGCATAGTCTGTATGGCTGCTAGTCAGGAAGTAAACAGACAAGGAGCCTTAGGAAACAGCACAACACGGAGCCGAAAAAGACTAACTATTTCAGTGTTGGATCTAAGTTTAAAAAACAATACCTGGGTCAGTTTCTGGAGTGCTTGAACGTAGAGTTGACTTATCAGGTAGGTTTGGGGTCTGAGCTTGCTGCTGTAGCTGTTGTTGCTGTCTGAAAGTGTTATAAATTTATAAGAGAATAAGATTAACATCAGTATGAGACCTGAATCAAGTTTATTTCATTGTAAGGAAGGCCAAAGGCAGAGGTAGAAGTACAACAACACCCCTGCACCTAAAATCTCTATCATTTCACCCTGCTAGCCCTTCAGACACCTGTCTATTATACTCCAAGCCATACTACTATTTTCTGAGGATTCAGAACTTTTGCATTCTTATTCTATCATGCAAAGTCTAGCTCCTCCCATCCACAGCATTTCACCCTGGTCTTTATTTCCTCCATCACTAGAAGATAAAGCCAAGCTACAACAATAACCCAGCTATGTATTAAGAAGGTACACCAGAACAGCAACACAAACTATCATCTAGAATGCTTTCGTGTGATGTACATTAGAACCATCATTACCAGAAGCAAAAAGTCTTAGAAAAATATACTTTTTGTTGGGAAGACAATTTCCAAAATTTACAGGATTTCAGGATTGAAAATACCTCTATAACATGTATGTTTGTTTTCTTTACAAGAAGTTGCATTACTATCAAACCCCCTCTTGTTTACAGGTTTCTTCACAGGAATCACCTGAGAATAGCGAAATTCAGGTACTGTTAGGAAAACATGTTAAGGGAGAAAAGCTGAACTGGACCTCAGTACAAAACCCATTCACGCCCCAAAAGCACTGAAAAACACATGTGCTTCCACATGCAGTTTTCTAACGACTACTTTACTTTTCAAAATAGGCTTGTCTTCTCCTTCGCAGCTCTTCTGAAGAAAGGGAGTCTGTCTGACTGCTGTGGGACGACTGAGGAACATTCTGGGGTAATGAGCCTGAGAGCTCACTTCGACGACTACCTAAAACCAGAACATGCCACATCCTACTCATTAGAGTAAATTGAAGTTAGTAAATGAAATACAGCTTAAGAAAGTGTCTTTGAACTTGAAAGGAAGAAAGAGACTTGTTGGAGAAATAAGCACCTAGACTAACTTCACTTGATACTGTCTCACCTCATCACCTTAGGGCTGTTTCCCTTCCCATCTGTCACCCTCTGCCAGTTTGTTCTACCTCACTAGTGACCAATGCCAACATGAAAGTTACAACTTTTCAAAAAGCAGAAAGGAAATAGCTACAGGACATTCTGGATTGTCCCTCCATGCCTCAAAGCCTGTCTTTCCAGAGAGCTTGACATGTGCTGGAAAAAGTGCCTGACAAACGAATTCCAGTAGCTGTCTAAAGCATAAGCAACACCAACACTAAGAGAAATTTAGGTGAGCACTGCACCTTGCATGCTGAGCTGAATGGCTCTACGAAGATCCGCTTCTTCATCCTCCATATCAATTTCCTGCCTGCTTAAAGCCAAAGCTCTCTGAAAATTCTCTTCATCTTCATCTAACATGCCTGTTCCATCAAAAGGCTGGTTAACTTCTATTGCTTGGTCCACATCACTTCTGGGTAGCCTGTGAAATTCATACATTTATAGCAGAACTCAGAAATGGTATTAGCCTTTACCACGAAGTTAAAAATAAGTATTTTCTGCTGATTTAATTCTAGTTTTTTTTAAACTTTGGAAAAAACATTTCTATTGTAAAAATTTTCAGTCTAAACAAATATTTTCCTTTCTAATGAAAAAGCACAAAAACCCATGCACATGTTGACAAGAAGCTGTTAGATAGGAACATCTTTGAAAACAATAAGCCTACAAAGAGCCTTAATACATGTTATTCAAACCTACTGCTACTTCAACAGTTACACCAGTACAAAACAGTGCATGTGGTCTCCTCCTCAGGAAGCTTTGAAGGCCACACTAGAGCAACAGATCCTCTGCAAACGGCATGCACTCGCCATGTTACTGCCAATTTATTCCAGCAATTTACACCACCAGTTTAACTTTACAAAGGGGAAGAAGTAATAATCAGTTCCCATGAAAAGCCTTAAGACTTATCAGTATGCAGTTTACTCACTATGAAAATATAAGAAAATGTACTTTATATGACTTTGAGGATGTTTTCATTAGCAGAATGCATCAAAACTGAGCAGCACCGCATTTACAGTGACATCATTCCAAAAGGGAACGCTGTATGATTTAAGATGTGGAATTCACATACAACTTTCTCGTTCTTTTCCACATGACAGAATGCATAAGCCAGTCTTAATTACAGATTAATTACTATTAACCATAGTTTGGTAATATTTGCTAACCCATTTTAACAATGAAATTAAAAATCTGCTCTATAATATGCTTATGCACATGGAAAAACTCAATCTTTATTCAGTTTTTACCCACTTGAAAAATATACCATTTGTAGTCTACCAGCTTGCTTTTACTGTGTGCAACAGCAGTAAACATTGCACTAAAGGTTGTTCTAATTACTTCTTAAGGGGGTTGTCTCCATGTAGGCATTAATCATGGAAACCAATCACACTCAACATTACTAAAATGAAATCTCTATTTACCTTACCTCTGATCTCTTGACTGTGCTGCTGCCTCTTCTCCAATTAGCTTTGGTCTCTGCATCTGCTGTACTCGAATCATCTGCAGCAGCTGATCAGCCTCACAGTCTGGCAGGTCACCTTTTACTACAAATATGGAATAACCTGAGAAAAAGAAATTGTAAGTCTACAGCATTAAGGTGTAGGTATAAACACTCTAAAATGCACAGTATATGGAACACAATGATGTGCAATTTATTACAATGTAAGTAAGGCTCTACCTTTCATTATAAAGACTTGGGTTATTTCACTATTTCAATCATAAAACTAAGGGGAGTTAACTGAATATGTAGGTTCTAAGAAATAATGATTATTACCTGCTTTTAATTAATGAGATTTAACATCTGCAAGTTACTATTACCTTCCTGTTGTAATTGAGCCAAGAAAAGTGCAAGATATGTATCTGATATTAGTTCTGGACCCATCAAGAGAGAGTTCAAGTTAAACCACTGTAATTAAAAAAAAAAAAGGGTTGAGAGAACAAATTAGCATAAAGATTACTTGGTAATCCATTTCTGTACATTGTGGTAACTTTCTATGATGGAATATCCAAATAAATCTAGTAAAATAAATTATCCAATAAAAGTATTTTGAAGCACAATACCTATACTGCTAAAGGTTACCCTTCAGATACTCTTCAGCTAACAGGAGCTATGAAGTGGGGAAATCACGGCACACTCTCTGCCATTACTGAATACTGGTACCAGGCAAACAGACTGAAACAGATAATTCTTCTCCCATTATATTTTATTTTAATTCAGGCATCATTCTAAAATTCTGCTTAATCCTAGCTTTAAACCCGAGACTAGAAAGAGACCCTCACAAAGAAACCCTTGGTGAGCGAATGCTGTGTGTTAAGAAATTGTTTAGCCCTCTCTGAGATAATTTTTTAATGTAAAAAGAAAAATTAACTCAAATTTAATATGCTGAGTGTACAGCACTATATTACAACAGGAGACACTTTATATAAATACACACAGATCACTTCTAGCTAGTAATTTATAATACTTCTAGAAAGAAACAAAATTATATTTATATAAAACTTACAGCAAGAAAATATATTCAATGCAGACAACAAAATATTCTGCCCTTAAACCCCCATATATATTGCAATCCAGCTGAAGAACCTTTTTTATACCACACTCATTGAAAATTATCCAATTTTAACCAGGAATCACCATTTCAGATAGTAGAAGGAGAATTCTATCTCCATTCCCACAGATATGCAGCCAGGCCCACACTCCCAATGCACCTGGGATACAGGTAAGTGACTATCTGCCATTCTGACATTTTTGTCCCTTAATCTGACCAAAACATCCTTTGCCACTAGCACAGGCTAAGAAGACCAACATTGTAGGAGAATAGGGGAATAAAAAGTTATGTAAAAAATATATGGACAGACTACAGAAACTTTTCAAGGGGAATATAGAAGAGAAAGTTTTGGTAAAGTAATTTTGCTCTAACTGTGACAAAAGACAAGCAGGTCAAACAAATCTAAGTCAACCTATTTTGTCTATCTCTTCTCATTCCCCCCTAGCATTGTCTTCATGTGGTTACAAGTCATGTGTACAAGCAAAAGACATCTCCCCTCAGGATGCTTTGGGTTAAAATGCTCTCTCACAAAATTCCACCCAGCCTGGCTGTGTATATATAAGGAGCATTCCCATACTTCAAAGAGACTACTCAGCCTTTTTGATATCAAATATACAAATACTGCCTGTAAACATGAGCCATACTTTTAAACTAAACCCAGTAGAGTTTAGTTTGCTTACTCATAGAAAACTTTTCTCTATTTTTTTTAATACAGAGCCAGCACTTGCAAAAATGAACCAAATGGATAAAGACACTCCTGATTCCTGTCCCACTGTTACAGAACCTGAAAGCTTTTTTCCATAAACGTTTTCTATGAAAAAACCCCACCCTGAGAAAATCTAAACTCCAAAAGAGCTTAGGTTGTATAAAAGGTTAAGAAGTATGATCCAGAACAATGATTGGCTACTGAAGTGAAACACTGCACTGGTGCTGCAAGGGACATGGATATGAATTGAGTTACTCTATCTGTACCATATATTTGTATGGCCATCCCTTACATTTAGTAACTATTTCCTGCTTAGAATACAATTGCATCATAAAGATTTCTAAAATAGTATTAAGTTTTGATTCTACTTTCCCCAATCTCACTCTAATGGATATAATGCTTAACTGCTAGCAATCATGAACACTAATGGATTTGAACATTGAATTTCTTATCCCTACTGTCCATTTAAACGAGAAAAATTATTTTTACAACGTCAATAACGTAGTGCATTAAAATAAGTTTGCGTTCTACAGGGATCCTCATCCTTGTATAACAATCTCTGCTCCTTCCCCATACAAGTTTTCTGCTATTTTTCATGCAGGGAAGAAAGAAAAGAACTTAAGATGCCACATAGACTCTAGCAGAGTTGCAGCTCCCCTAAAGGACATGTTCAGTAAGGAACAGATCCTCGGGTCTCTCCTCAGGCTAACATTTATAACAAGCTGCCTGGCACTTTTGGGATAAAAACGTTTACTTTTTCAATATGGGATACTACTAAAGCAAACTGCAGCAAAAGCTTGCAAAAGGCCAACACATGATCTACTTGCAACCACTTCTCCACACCCATTGTGCAGTGAATTTTGAAATAAAAAAAGAAGACAGTGTCACCTGTTTTCCTAACTTTCGAACTGTAAACCAGTGTTCCTTATAATTACAAATAAATGATTTTTCATTTCTGTAAAAAGAAAAACAAAGGGTATAAATAAAATTAAATCCTCTAAAATCAGAGTACATATTAACGTTTAAGTTCTTTGCTACCACTGATTTAAAGTTATATAATAAAACTTAAGTAACAGCTGTGGGATGTTACATTACAGAATACTCATACTGCTTTTACAACAGTTAGGAAGTTGTCAGTATCACGGAAATCTTCATATACCTGTGATGCCACAGATACTAAGATAGGAAGGCACAGAGGACAGATGCTCATATCCACACCCAAAAAGAAAAATATCAAAGAGAGGGGATAATAAAAACATCAGAATGCAACAGAGCTTGAAAGAGCAATTTTAAGGAAAGATTTAAATCATAGATTAAGAGTATCTTTTTCTGTAAAATGAAAGCAGGGTGCTAAAAAAGTCTTACATAGGGTCGATCCCAAGTCTCTGATACTCTGGGCTGTTGAAGAGGATTAGTTCTAAACCCCAGACTTTCAAGGCATTGCTTATAACCTGTCAAAAAATAGCACTTTTCATAAGTCAAACCAGTCAAATCCAAATTGAAGCAATGCAACCATCTTGGCTACTACAAACAATTATACTGTTTTCATAACACTTAGATTTCAAAACATTGCTAGGAAACGTAGGAATCACTTGGTTCAAAATGCAGCTGTCACATATCTACATGCAAACATAACAGGCATTACTTATCCAAGGGCAAGTAACAGAACTAGGATTTATCTGAGACGTGTTAACAAGCTCACTACTCCCCCAAACAAAGCTGCAACTTTGCCTCCCACAGACACTTCAGAAGTTAGGTCTTTGCTCTGCCCTCCCTCCCCTCTCAAATACAATCGCATCTTTCTCCACAGTAACTACTGGAATTTTTGTCACACTGGATTGTGACAGGATCAGTCAAGTACTGAACTGAGCACAAACTCTTTTACAGTAACTCTTTTAAAGCTATGTGATATAATGCTGCAAGGAATTTTCAATTAACAATTGAACTTCCTTTCAGCAAGCAGCAAGGGAGCAAAGCAATGACAGGACAAAAAAGTAGAACAAGGAAGCATATTTTTTCAGCTTCTATACTGAAGCAGCACAATCAAGAAGAATACAAGGAAAGCCAAACTGTTAATGGTTTTTCACTGAACAGAAAAACAGCCCTGTCTTGCCATAAGGAAAAGAGGCTCTCGAGGGATTCTGGAACATTGACAAGCACCTCTGAAAGCTTGGGAGACAGCCAAAGGTGCAAAGCATTGCCTACAGCTCTCGTCTAGATACAAGTCCCAATTTGGTGCTCAAAACCATTTTTGGTTGTTCTGGTTTAAGAATTTATTATTGATTACTTTTCCACTATAGCCCTTAAAAAGAAAAAAAAAGGAAAAAGGTAAAAACAAGGTCTCTGAAGTGTCTGGAGTGAGTTATAAAACCAGGAATACAGATACTGCAGCTTTCTGCAGGTCACTGTGATAACCTGTAACCATTGCCAAAGGCTTTACGGTCTGTAATTTGAGAAAACAATCTAAATTCTGCTTCTTCATCTGTAGTCTATGGGAGACAAGGTCTACACCTAAAGTGCCCATAAGATGCAACTTAGAGATCAAGTTTATTGCCAGCAGGTGTCATTTCACAGTTTCAGAGCCCACATTTCTACTAGGTGTTTAAGGGCTCATGAACTAAAGAACTGCAAGTCATTGCTCTTAACGGAAAACACTCTGAAGATCTGGAACTCCAGCACTTAATCCCATTAAGGCCATAAACTGGAAACTAGATGAAAAGGCTCAATGCCATTTAAATTATATGAGAGAACATATGCTGCATAAATAGAAACTTGTGCCAGAAGGGAGCTGTGCTTACTTGAATCGAGAAGAATCCACTGTCATCCATATTCACAGAAGGTTGCTGCTCAGTGTGAGGTCGGGAGGGAGGAAAGAGAAAAATGGCATAAGCATAAAAGGTCAAAAATAATTGAGTTTTGAAAATAAATGTAACTGTACATTCTTAAAGCAACAGCCTGATACATCCCAGTCTGTAAGGCTGATGACAATGCCCAAATAAGCGTATTAATTAAAACCTCAAACCTTAAAATTAGAAATGATCAGTGCTTAAAGGGCAGACAGACATGGAAGCTTCTGTTCCTATCTGACACTAGCTTACAAAAGCAAAAGGCAAAACATTGATCCTCCTCACCATGCCCGACCTTCCTACTTGCAAGATGAAGATAAAGTAGCTTTTTGTAGAGTGCTTGTAAAGCTTTACTAGTAACATTTGAAAATGCCAAATCTAAGAAGCATGAATGAGAAGGCTATAAATTTAAGAAGCTTTAGCATTAGAAAAATCAACCTTGTCTAGCTATGCAAGAACAGCAGGTCTGTGCTACACAATATTACATTTCAGGCAAATATCAAGCGACCTCAGTTGAAGTTGATTTTACCTGTAAAAATGTTCTGTATTCTTCACTAGACACTCCTCCCTCTGCCATTCTCATCCTTTCTTCCTCATCCAACTGTTGTGCAATGGAGGACAACTCAACAGGACTAAAGTATTCCCCTTGTAGCAAGTTATTCAGGCAGTGTTGAGCACACAATGAGCCTTCTTGCTAATGTTGGAAGAGAAAAAAACCCACAACAAACACAACAGCAACAAAATAAATCACATTAATGTAAATTCTGAAAAATGACTAAGCCATTTCATTCTGGCCAACTTCCTGCCCTCCCCACTCACCCAGAATACCATTTATTCAAGTGTATTACACTGCAAGCTATAGAATACATCCCTCCCATCAACTTGATGGGGAAACCCCCCCAACATCCATACTACTTCACGTCCTCAGAGGAAATCAATTTCATGTGAAAAACGTTTTTTAAAACACCATAAATACTACCAATGACCCAAACAAATCACACAGGGATTCTGCAAGCATCAGGACAATGGATTCTGTCCTCTTCCAAATCATCACCACATGAAAACAAAATGATTTAGATGTCTATTTCCCAGTAACAAATGTTTTCTGTAATAAACACTCTCACTCTTTTTCAAGTTTTCTTCCCTGCCAGGTGTGGCCATTGGCAATCTGCTCTCCACATTATTGCAAAGAAAGTGATTAGGAGCTGGAGGAGCAGTAAAGCACCTTTTCCAGGTAAATTTACATACAGGAACTTGGTAAAAGAAGCTAGTACTGCTAGTTCTAGAATCTTGATGACAATGATGAGGTGACAAGAAAAAAATTTCTTAAATTCAGCCTACTAAACAATGCAAATATTTTTTTGTTGACAGACCATTTAAACAGAAAAGTCTGCAGAGACTTTGTTAGATATCTAACACACTGGAGATGATAGAAATGTAATGTAACATTTTTAGAATGTCAACATGAATTTTAGATGAGCCAATTGGAAATGTCAGTCATGATTTTGTAGTACAAATTCAATCTAATCCGAATGAATGCATGTCAGGCTTCATCATTTTCATACGTGCAGATAAAATACTGCCTTGTTCAAAAAACCCAACACAAACCAACCAAATTACAGTTTCCTATGAAAAGCAACTTTATTTTATAAATAACTAAACTCCCAGTGCACGACAAGTCACATCAGTTTTAAAATCCTGCTTTCCTCTTTTGTTTTAATCAGCCTTCATTTTTATTTGCATTAAGGACTCTACTGTGCATGCTCTCTACTAAAAACAAAACTAAAACCCCTCAACAAAACCACTGAACACTCCTCCCTCATGCCACACCCACAGAAACTAAGAATACAAGAGTTAGCCTTTGAGGAATATTCTTTAAACTCCTATGAAAGCTTCATATAAATCATATGTCTGTCTCCTTGTCATCATCTCCCTTACAGCAGAAACCTCGAAAGTTCCCTTTACTGCAGATGACAGAATCTTCCTAGGGCTTCATCACTCAACTGGGCAATGAGTTATTAAAGCCAGACTGGCTACACAGACAGGCTTCAGTGGAATCCAAAAACCTCCTCCAGCTCATGTCCTCCCCACAACAGGAAACTCAAGACTAAGCACCAGCTCCTGTCCCTTTGGGACCACATCCCTACTGCTGGTCATATGATAAAACTGTAACAGCAGAACCTGCTCAACAATCACAGGCTGCTCCACTACAATTACATGAAACTAATTTAGAGACAGAGATATTAAAATACCTCTGAAAATTAGTTGTATTACAGGCTTACATCTTCGTTTCACTAAAAGGATCTTTCTGTAATTGCACAGTTTTACCTTAATTAAACTTTAATTTTCATATGCACAAATGCAGAACACTCATCTTAGAGTTTTTAATGGACATTAACTTGCATTGTTTTGTGTAGACAATATTGCATCTCTCCACAACCTGAAATCCCCTCACTGCAGCCTCCCCTGACAAACTGCTGCCTTCAGTGTATTCAATTACTTGTATCCCATCAAGGAAAGGGCAAACTTCTCATATGGAGGCTCCTGAAGCCTCATCCTTAAACCCTACTTTCTGCAACTATCACTTCCCTCTTAAAAATGTCACATTGCTTAGTTCTTTGTTTTGTTAAACTTCCCTTAAAAATACCATGTTTTTCACGCCCTTTGATCAAAACATCTGAGGTATGCAGATATAACATGCACATACATACAGCACGTGTTGGGGGGGGGAAATATACCATAAGAAAGAGGGACAAAGATTCAGTTATATTTTTCCTATAATTATAACAGGATAAAAACATTTGGTACTCCAATTTAAAACAGGCATTCAGGTACAGCTTTTAAACTGTGTAACTAGCTTACCAGGGAGCAGTTATGAGAGGCCCAAGACTGTACTCTCCCTACCCCAAAACCTGTAGCAACTACAAATTACCATCAGCTTGTGTCTTTGAATGTATTGTGCTCAGTCACTTCAATTTCAACAGTTTTGTTATTAAGCTAGAAAGCAACTTAGTCATAACAAAAAAATATGATTCCATTATTTGAAAGGCTAGGCCAGATAAAAGAAAGATACACATTTTTAAACAATTTTCAAAGCCAGACTGAAACTCAAGGTCACTGTAGCAGAGGCCATAATGGCTGAAACCCAACACTTGTCCTCTGAGCAGCAGCTGCTTAACTCCACAACACTCGCTCAATTTTGCAACCAAACCTAGTTAGAAAGAACACTCCTCAGTTCCCATAGATTTCAAAACATTAACTTTATCTTTCTATAGGAAGTTATACAGTTATCTTGATGAATTTCCTAAGTAAACCAACCATCACACATGAGAACAATGTAATACAACTAATGCTGGAATAACACTGTACGGCTGAACTGGCAAAGTACACGGAAAAGACAATTATATTTGAACAGCATTTAAACAGAAACATCTCATAGTTGGGAGCATGGGCAAATCACGGAGTTCATAGGAGCATTTGTCCTTCAAAACAGGAAATTCTACTCAGCACACAGAAGCACAGTATGTGAATTAGGGTTTCTTTAACAGCTCTCTCTGCTCACTACACAGCCCCAAGCCAAGCCAGGCTCGGTGAACAGAAGGCTCTGAGAGCACGGGAACAGTCCCGCCTGCCGCTGCTCATGCCATAGTCGTTTCTCAGCCACGCGAGTTCTCTCTCAAAACCCACAGGCAGTCTCTCTCAAACCCCCCAGGCAGCCGCAGCCTGCACCTTCCCGTACCTGAGGTCTATTTCTACAGTGCCTAGAGAAGTGCCGAGGCTCAGCCCTGACGGAGCTGAAGGAACAAGACTCCCTTTC
>NW_008685503.1:0-4699 GCF_000695815.1 Acanthisitta chloris
CCAGGGATGAGCAACTGGTTCAACACATCCTGATCCCATGGAGCTTCCCAGAACTGGGATGGGCTGGGATGCAGTTCCCAGGGAATGAGCACCCAGCTGATCCCATCCTGACCCCATGGAGCTTCCCAAAATTGGGAAAGGGAGGGAAGAACTGGGATTTGTCTCCCAGGGGATGAGTAACTGGTTCTCCACATCCTGATCCCATGGGGCTCCCCAGAACTGGGAAAGGGAGGGAAGGACTGGGATGCATCTCCCAGGGGACTGGTCCCATTCTGACCCCACAGCAATGAGCACCCAGCTGATCCCATCCTGACCCCATAGAGCTTCCCAAAATTGGGAAAGGGAGGGAAGAACTGGGATTTGTCTCCCAGGGGATGAGTAACTTGTTCTCCACATCCTGATCCCATGGAGCTCCCCAGAACTGGGAAAGGGAGGGAAGGACTGGGATTTGTCTCCCAGGGGATGAGCAACTGGTTTACCCCATCCTGACCCCATGGAGCTCCCCAGAACTGGGAAGGGAAGAACTGGGATTTGTCTCCCAGGGAATGAGTAACTGGTTCACCACATCCTGATCCCATGGGGCTCCCTAGAACTGGGAAAGGGAGGGAAGGACTGGGATGCATCTCCCAGGGGACTGGTCCCATTCTGACCCCACGGAGCTCCCCAGAACTGGGAAGGACTGGGATTTGTCTCCCAGGGGATGAGCACCCAACTCAGCCCATCCTGACCCCACGGAGCTCCCCAGAACTGAATGAATAACTGGTTCACCACATCCTGATCCCATGGGGCTCCCTAGAACTGGGAAAGGGAGGGAAGGACTGGGATGCATCTCCCAGGGGACTGGTCCCATTCTGACCCCACGGAGCTCCCCAGAACTGGGAAGGACTGGGATTTGTCTCCCAGGGGATGAGCACCCAGCTCACCCCATTCCAACCCTACGGGGCTCCCCAGAACTGGGAAAGGGAGGGAAGAACTGGGATTTGTCTTGCAGGGGATGAGTAACTGGTTCACTGCATCCTGACCCCATGGAGCTCCCCAGAACTGGGAAGGACTGGGATTTGTCTCCCAGGGGATGAGCACCCAGCTGATCCCATCCCAACCCCATGGAGCTCCCCAGAACTGGGAAGGGAAGAACTGGGATTTGTCTCCCAGGGAATGAATAACTGGTTCACCACATCCTGATCCCATGGGGCTCCCTAGAACTGGGAAAGGGAGGGAAGGACTGGGATGCATCTCCCAGGGGACTGGTCCCATTCTGACCCCACAGAGCTCCCCAGAACTGGGAAGGACTGGGATTTGTCTCCCAGGGATGAGCACCCAGCAGTGGGTGCTGCCCCCCTGGCATGGGGTGACCCCTCCCCAGTTCTGGGGCCTGTCCAGAGCCTTTTTAGGGCACAAAGGTTCTCATTGTGCCTCTGGCAAATCCCTAATCCCACGCTGGGCTGTGCCTGGAGAGGTAGTGCTGCTGCTGGGGGGATCTGTGCCTCCCTTTTCCCATTTTCCCACCGGGAATTGAGATTTGGATGGAGAGACACCATGCTCAGGGGTTTTTCCCTCCTCATCCTGCTGTGCTCCCAGGGGATGTGCCCATCCCGGTGGGGAAATGCCGAGTCTGGGATCCCAGTTCCTCCCTCTGGCTGGTTCCAGTGCTCTGCCAGCTGGAAGCAGCAGCAGCTCCTGTTAATCATCACCCTCTGCCCTCTGGGCTGCACGGAGCAAAGTCCCTCTGTGCTGGAGCCGAGTGCCCGTGGCTCCCTGGAGCATTTCACAGCCCCCAGGGGCTCCCAGTTCCCAACTGGGCTGCCCAGTCCAGTGTTGGAGGCAACTGGAGCCACCGTGGGCCGGATCAGCTGGGGCTGTGCAGAGCTGCCCACGCCTTGGGGGAGGGAAAACCAGTTCCCTCCTCACCTCTCCCTCCCTCCCTCCCAGCATGTTCCAGACCTTGTACAGCTATTTTTGGTGGGAAAGGCTGTGGCTCCCAGCAAACCTCACCTGGGCCGACCTGGAGGACAGGGATGGGAGAGTCTACGCCAAAGCCTCCGACCTCTACATCACCCTCCCCTTGGCCTTCCTCTTCCTCCTGGTCCGACACCTCTTCGAGACGTGAGTCCCATCCCTGGGGGGTCAGGGTGGATTTTAAGCCCTGCTCCTGCTCTCCCTCACCTTGGGGGGCTGTGGGTGAACCCCTGGATGGGTCACCCCATCCTCAGCTTGCTTGGGGATCCCCATGGCACCTCGGGGGTCTCATCCCCCCCAAAGTAAACCACGTGTCCCTACACAAACCCTGCTTTGTGCAGCCCCCACTGTCCTTACCCCGAGGAGCAATTCCTTGGGAAACAATGGGAACAGACTCAGCTTTGTTGGGATGGCAGGAGAAAGGGGGAGGGAGGAGATCCTGCAGTAGGGAGGGGGTACAGTCCTGTCCCCCCACTCACCCTGGGGAGGGATCAGCTCGTGGTAAAAGCTCAGAGAAGCCACAGCAGGATGGGGAGCTGGAGGTGTGAGTGGTTGTGGAGTTCTGGGTTAAATCATCCAGGGAATTTTTTTTCCCTCCTGCTCCGTGCCCAGGTACGTGGCCACTCCTCTGGCTGCACTGCTGAACGTCAAGGAGAAGATCAGGTTAAAAGCTACTCCAAATCCTGTGCTGGAGAAGTTTTATGCTGCCACCACCAAACACCCCAAGCAGGTGAGGGGAGGATAGGGATGGGATTCAATTCCCAGAGGATGGACATCCAACTCAGCCCATTCTCATCCCACGGAGCTCCCCAAAACGGAAGGACTGGGATTCACTTCCCAGAGGATGGACATCCAACTCAGCCCATCCTGACCCCATGGAGCTCCTGAGAACTGGGAAGGACTGGGATTCACCTCCCAGGGGATGGACATCCAACTCAGCCCATTCTCATCCCACGGAGCTCCCCAAAACGGAAGGACTGGGATTCACTTCCCAGAGGATGGACATCCAGCTCACCCCATCCTGACCCCACGGAGCTCCCCAGAACTGGGAAAGGGAGGGAAGGACTGGGATTTGTCTCCCAGGGAATGAGCACCCAGCTCACCCCATCCTGATCCCAAGGAGCTCCCCAGAACTGGGAAGGGGAGGGAAGGACGGGGATGCATCTCCCAGGGGATGGACATCCAACTCAGCCCATCCCAGCCCCATCCCAACTCCACAGAGCTCCGCGGAACTGGGAAGGACTGGGATTTGTCTCCCAGGGATGAGCACCCAGCTCACCCCATCCTGATCCCAAGGAGCTCCCCAGAACTGGGAAGGGGAGGGAAGGACGGGGATGCATCTCCCAGGGGATGGACATCCAACTCAGCCCATCCCAGCCCCATCCCAACTCCACAGAGCTCCCCGGAACTGGGAAGGACTGGGATTTGTCTCCCAGGGATGAGCACCCAGCTCACCCCATCCCAGCCCCATCCCAACTCCACGGAGCTCCCCGGAACTGGGAAAGGGAGAGAAGGACTGGGATTCACCTCCCAGGGGATGAGCACCTAGCTGATCCCATCCTGACCCCATGGAGCTCCCCAGAACTGGGAAGGGAAGAACTGGGATTTGTCTCCCAGGGAATGAGTAACTGGTTCACCACATCCTGATCCCATGGGGCTCCCTAGAACTGGGAAAGGGAGGGAAGGACTGGGATGCATCTCCCAGGGGACTGGTCCCATTCTGACCCCACGGAGCTCCCCAGAACTGGGAAGGGGAGGGAAGGACTGGGATTTGTCTCCCAGGGGATGAGCACCCAACTCAGCCCATCCTGACCCCACGGAGCTCCCCAGAACTGGGAAGAGGAGGGAAGGCCTGGGATGCTGCTCCCCCCATTGGGGCTGGGAGGGGATGAGCAGCAGAGCCAGAGCTCTGTGCCCCCGTGACAATGTCCCTGGTGTCCCCAGGCTGATGTGGAGGTTCTCTCCAAGAAAAGTGGCTGCACAGTGCGGCAGGTCGAGCGCGGGTTCCGTCGCCGCCGCAACCAGGACCGGCCCAGTCTGCTCAAGAAGTTCAGGGAGGCCAGGTGAGTCCTGCCCCATCCCCTACCTGGCTGGGAAGTGCCCTGGGAGGAGGGTGGGACCTGCAGGATATGGAGTCAGGGGGTCCATCCTCCCTCCCACCCACTCCCAGTGCTCCTCTGAGGACTATCTGCTTCCTTTTTCCAGTTGGAGATTCACCTTTTACCTTATTGCTTTCATTGCTGGCATGGCTGTCATAGTGGATGTGAGTATTGCTCTCCCTCCCTGGGCCTTCCTGGGCCCCCCTGACCCCCCCCCAAATTCCTCTAACACCTTTTTGTCTGTCTCCCTCCTCCCCATCCCACAGAAACCTTGGTTCTATGACCTCCGGGAGGTGTGGAAGGGATACCCCATCCAGGTGAGCTCCAAATTCCATCCCAACCCAATCCCATCCCATCCTTGGGATTCTCCTCAACCTGTGTCTTGGTTTCCAGAGCATGTTGCCCTCCCAGTACTGGTACTACATGATTGAGCTCTCCTTCTACTGGTCCCTGCTCTTCAGCATCGCCTCCGACGTCAAGCGCAAGGTGGGTTGAGGTGGGGGGAGGTCTGGGCTGGGGGTGGAGGACACTGGGACATCTTGGCTTTCCTCATCCTCCTGGTGGCCTTGAGGGACCAGCTGGGAGGAGCTCTCTTGTCCCAGGTTAGGAGGACAAGGGGGCACAGACTCAAGTTGTGCCAGGGG
>NW_008685504.1:0-10663 GCF_000695815.1 Acanthisitta chloris
ATATAATATATGTTTTTATCCCAAATTTAATATTTGTAGGTCTGTAGTATCTTTGAGAGTATGTCATGTCAAGATCTTCTCTCCTTACATCTGCATTGTGGGTCTAGTCTTTCTCCTCACTGTCTGCCATCCAGGAGGAGCTGGATCCTTCTGGACTGTCCTGCTCACCTCTCGCACATGCTGGGGAATGGGTGGGAGATCACAGAATCATGGAATCACTTGGGTTAGAAGGGACCTGAAAGATCATCTAGTTCCAATCCCCTGCCATGGGCAAGGACACCTTTTGCTAGACCAGGCTGCTCAGAGCCCCAGCCTGGCCTTGAATGCTTCCAGGGATAGAGCATCCACAACTTCTCTGAGCAACATGTTCCAGTGCTCACAGTAAAGAATTTCTTCCCAATATCCAATCTAAACCTACTCGTTTTCAGTTTGAAGCCATTCCCCTTTTCCTGTCACTCCATGCGCTTGTAAATTGTTGATGGCCAAATCTTAGTGCCTTTTAGTGCCTGTCCTCAGTCAGACACTAAAAGCTCTCACTAGCCTGGTGAAGCAAAAGCAAAATAGGAAAGTACGATAAGCTGTGATGGCCTCTGGTCTCCCACTTCTCTGTATGCCAGGTATCAGACCCAGAGCAGCCTGCTGCCTGAGAAAAACAGAAAGGATCATATGGGAAGTTACAGTAAGCATTGAACATCTTTGCCAAGGAAATACAGTGTTAATGGACTAACAAGAACTTCTTCAATAAGAGTCAGTTTACATAAGCCTGAAGCTTAAAGCTTGGCTTTCAACATAAATCAACTGATCAAGAAGCTTTTAGCATATTTGTGTCAGAGGAGCATCTGTAGCCAAAAAGGGTAAACAAAAAAGAGATGTTTGCCTGACCAGCTTCCCTTTCTGTAAATAGAAGAGCTCACTACTTGTATAATTAGAACTGAATGCGGGATATATGTTGGCATACACAAAGCAGTATGTCTAAGGGGAGTGATACATGTTTAGTCTAAATATCTGCTTAGAGAGAGGTTTAGGTCACAGGCTTCACAAAGTTTTCTTCTCTGGAGTGAATGTTAACAGGTTGATAGGACAGAGGGATTTCTTTACTACCAATAGACATACATTCTTGTGTACAAAACAGGTATCGCTCAGCGTTTCTGTAAACAAAGGAAGAGTGTAACGATCTTTCTCATTGGAAAAAGCCCTACATAAAGCCCTCAAGCCTGATTTTCCCTTCAAGCCTCTGTAATAGCAGGAGGAGGGTGAGAGTTACCCACCTCTCCACCCTGTGCCACAACCTCAGCTGTGAAACTATTTTGAACAGAAATTATGCCTGATTCATTCATCTCAGTTAGCATCAGCTTTTTTGCTGCTCTGAGCTGTTTTAGTGAGTTATAGTTCGAGGGCTGGCGTATCCAACCTCCTGCTGTGCTGCCCTTCTCTTGCCATGAAATACATGCTGAGCTACTGAGGATGAAATGCTGGTCTTCTGCGCTCTCACAGATTTTTAAGTGGAAAGACATGAGCTGTCCTGGCTGCAATTTTGAAGTAATCTTCCACTGCAGCTCCCTCCAGCAAACTGCACAGCTTTACTACCAGGTAGCTGGCAAAATAGAAGTGGTTGTTAACAGGGCTGTAAAAATGGTCTCTGTGTTGTAAAGGCAACGCTGTAGCAGAAATTCAAGACCTTTTCTTGCAAAAACCCTCTGACAACAGTCATCTTAGCAAAATCATCGATGGCAATGGCCAAAGGCTGAGCATAGCCATCCCAGGGGGTTCCTCATGGCAGTTGTCTCCCCAGGCTGGTGCCACCCTGGCCAGCTGTGTGCAGGGAGAGACACCCACTGAAGCAGCAGGTTTGATGGAAGGAGTTGCAAAGCTATATATTACTACTTTGCTCATAAGATGACAGGGGAGCCTGGAACATTTCAATTTCTCTTTATATATACAGGGCATGGGTGTGAGCCACAGACAAAATGGTCTTTATAAGGCAACGAATCTGGGGAAGCCAGGGCAGAGCCAGCAGGGATGATCCATGCTCTCTCTGGGCACAGCTGCAGGCAGGTGGAGAAACCTCATGCTCACCGCTCTCATTTCCCCTCCTCCAGGTTAAATGGGGGGCTGGGTGAGGTGACTATAGCAGGAGCCTGTGTGTAGGCACTGGAGCAAGGTGGGGCCATTTGAGGTGAGGGGGAGCTGGGGGTCCTGCATGTGGATCAGCGTCCTGGCAGCCACTGTGCAGAAGGAGCCAAGCCTGAATCATAGCTGAGGCAGGATGAGAAAAAAGTGGTTTGCATCCTAAATTCTTGGCAGCAGCAGAGGCTGAATGAAATGCTATCAATGTTGCTACAGTGGTGGTCTCTGAGCTGCAATGGAATCAGGTTCCCCACCACATTTGGAGTCAAGTTCTTCCTATGTGGCTCGCTTACTGTCTTCTGCTCTCAGCCTGTGCTGTGGCCACTTATAAAGAGAGGCAGTATAGGGCACTATTGGAGCCTATTTTATCCCTGACGGGTTTGGATTGGTCCCAGTAACCAGAGGCTACAGTCTTTTTGGTGCCAGTCACCCTCAAAGTTTGCTGTCACTGATGTGGGGACATGGTTGCTCTGCATACATGTGTGCTCTGGAGCTGCCCCCTCCTCTTGCATGTTCTGGGGGCTCCCTTCTGAAGTGCAGAGAGTTGACAGCTACAGACCACCTTCCTTCCCTCCCAGAAAATAATGCATGCTTTGAAAAGAAACATACCTTACACCAGGACAGAGACATTTTTACTGAACTTCAGGCTGGCCTGGAAGTCTACAAAAGACATAGAAATGTTACAGAGAGAATTCCCTTTATTTTGGGAGGTAGAATACATTACACATTCAAACAAAACAAAACAAAAACTCAACAAACTATTCAAGATCTATAAGCAGTGGGAATCATGTATATGAGATTTACTTTTTGTGTTTCAGCTCTCTGAATCAGTGTAATACAGCTGGAGCTAAATCTGCAGTTTTTTTATCTTCCTCCTTTTGAGAGCCTGAATGCATCAGAACAGATTTCTGCCAGGCATGTTTTGGATGCTAAAGGCAGCATATGAAACCTAGGAGGAGCCTGGAAGGTGCAATAGGACTGCTTGGCTTCAGACAGAATGGTTATGTGGGCAGGGAAGATGTTAGAGTTGGTGCTCACTGTCTTTATACACTTAAGGACCCTATGTTTGAAATAGTCAGCATCAGTCAGTAATAGCTGAGTAAAATAGATACAGTAGATATTAAGTGGTTGGATGTGTTCAGTGTGTGGTAAAGGTTGTGAAAGATTCTTCACAGAATTCATAGAATAGCCCGAGTTGTAAGGGACCCACGAGGATCATCAAGTCCAACTCTTGACCCTGCACGGGACCACACCAAGAATCATGCCATGTGCCTGAGAATATTGTCCAGACGTTTCCTGAACACTGTCAGGCTTGGTCCTATGACCACTTCCCTGGGGAGCCTGTTCCAGTGCCCAGCCACCCCCTGAGTGAAGAACTTTTTCCTAATATCTAACCTAAACCTCCCCTGACACAGCTTCCTGCCATTCCCTTGGGTACTATCGCTGGTCACCAGAGATCAGTGCCTGCCTCTGCACGTCCCCTTGCAAGGAAGTTATAGACTGCTGTGTAGTCTCCCCTCAGTCTCCTCTTCTCCAGGCTGAACAGACCAAATGACCTCAGCTTCTCATGTGGCTTCTCCTCAAGGCCCTTCACCATCTTCATGGCACTCCTTTGGACACTCTCCAATAGCTTTATATTCTTATTATATTTTGGTGCTCAAAACCGCACACAGAGCTTGAGGTGAGGCTGCAGCTCAGCAGAGTGGGACAATCACCTCCATCAGCTAGCTGATGATGCCATGCCTGATGCACCTCAGGACACAGTTGGCCCTTGTTCTAGAACTCCTCAGGGAAAAAAACATAAATCCATTAATATCACTTTCACAGTCATTTTCTGGATTTGTCTGCAGTGTGCAACATTTCTTGCTGTAGTTTTACACATTCTTTAATGAGATTAAAATGTCTGTGCATGGGAGTAAAACAACCAGATTGGTGACATAACTGCCCTCCAGGCAAGAAAATTACAGTCTCGACTTGAGAATTAGGTCAGATTTAGACCTGCACATGTTTCCGGAGGAGTGAAAGTGTGAAACAGGTGTCTTGTCACAGGAGATTGTAAAGATGCTGAAAATGGCTAAAGAAATGTCCAGCTTCTGTGAGAGTGGATCTGGGGTGTTTCATTACTGGGAGGGTTTGATTCTGGATTTACTCAGCCTGGCTTTATTATTAACTTCAGGAGAGTTAATCCTGATCTACTCCCACACATGTGACAGCAGAAGCAAAATTTTCTGCAAATCCTGAGACTAACGAGGTGCTCCTGAACGGATTAATAAGTGTGAGTTAATACTGAGGAGCTAAAAGTTGTTTGTATGATAGCAATGCTTCCCGTTTGTCATCTCTGTCTCATTACATGGAAAAGTAATTATCATTCCCATTTTTCACATAAGAAAAGGGAGACAAATTGACTCAGCAACCTGCCAAGGGTGAAGGCAACAATTGTTTAAAGAGCTTGAAATAAAGCTTATTTCTCATGGCTTCTGAATCCTCTGCGCATACAGACACTATAATATATATATGATGATCATGGCTCTGCTCTCACTAACCACCTTAATGCAGGCCTGATAGGAAGTCTCTATTTCATTTCTGTTCAGTTACTCAGGACAGTAATGTTAGTGCCATCTGTACAAGGACAGCTCACACCTGCTCAGGAAGAAAACCAAAACCACCCCAACACAGTAAGTCTTTAGGGACAAAACTGCTTCTTCAAACTTCTTTTGCACGTACTTGAACTGGCAGAAGGATTTTGCACCACTTCAACACCTTTTTTCAGATAGCTGTGAGGCATTTGAGCTGGCATCAGGAGCCCTCCCAGTGGAATTAACACCCCATGGAGTCACTGCTGGGTGTGACAACCCTGGAAGCAAAGGAGCAATCAAATGCCAAGACTATCTGATGGTGTTTTCCATCTGTTTCTCTACCGTCATGCAACATGCAACTCACCACCATTTCTAGGGAAGCAAAATTGTGTGATCACCTCTATGTCTGTGTGTCCCTGCCATTAACTGCTTGAAGTCTACTGGCTGCTTCAACACCATTTAATACAGAGATATGTGTCTTGATATAAAATTATATTCCTGCATAATGCAATGTAAGTAAGTTACCAGGGAGAGGAGAGAACTGGGTTTGAATGAGCACAAGATTCATCCTAGTGACTTCTGATCCTGGTGGCTGGTTGCACAGCTGAGCTGTGTAGAGAGCATGAAGTTGGCAACCCCTTGTTTCATGAACTGTGTTAAGATTGTATCTGCACAAGGCAGCTAGTAAAGGAACAAAATCCTCAAGATAAAGGACTCAGTAATTACACTACAAATGGAACCTGTTGGGGGAGAAGTGAGATAATGAGTGTAATGAACAGTGGGTGTAGGGTCCAGGTGTTTTTTTTTTACAATAATTACTTTTTATAATATTATAATTAGGAGTTTTTTTCAAGCTATTCTGCAGATCTTAGGTTTTAGCCTGTAGTATCCCCCACAGATTTTGAGATAGGAATGTGCTTAAAGTGTCCAACTGTGTGTACTTAATTGTAAGTCAGACTAGCTAACCCATTTACTCAGGAAAGTAAGTGCTCAGGAGCATCTTTACTGATGAAAATCACATGTTGTCAACTGAGTATGTGTTTATTCTCCAAGCATAAAGCTCTGAAAATTTTTAATGTAGAACAAAGACACTCAGACTGTATTTCAAAGGGGGGAAAAAAAGAATGTTGAGATATTTTGGGTTACCTCCTTCACTCAACACACATGCTCCTATTTTAGGGTTCCTCTCTGAGTAAAATGACACTGGAGACACCAGTCCTTCTCTCACTCTTCAACTCCTAAGCAGAAAGAAGTGGACAGACTAACGTCAAGTGGATATGGCCTGTGGCCCTAGTACCTAATTATCGTGTGTGGCAGCAGCAGCATGTATAGCACAAGTCTCCTGACATTTGGACAAGGGAGAAAGAGTATCAGGTCAGACTTTACACTAACACTCCTTCAGTCTTGAGCCAAGGCTCTGCAAACTCCCCATGGCTTTAAGGGTAGCTTTCCTTCTTGGTAGTTGTTTGTCTTGAATCTCAGTTCAATGTACAATATGCAAGATCCACAGCTCCAAATGCTGCTGATATTTCAGTGGGGAGGGAAGGAAGGAAGGAAGGAAGGAAGGAAGGAAGGAAGGAAGGATGAAAGGAAGTAAAGTAGAAAGAAAACAAGGAAGGAAGGAAGGAAGGAAGGAAGGAAGGAAGGAAGGAAGGAAGGAAGGAAGGAAGGAAGGAAGGAAGGAAGGAAGGAAGGAAGGAAGGAAGGAAGGAAGGAAGGAAGGAAGGAAGGAAGGAAGGGAGGAAGGAAGGAAGGAAGGCCGGTTCACTGTTACTAGATTACAAAGACTACAAAGACAAGTGCTTTGACAAGGAGATTATTTTACTGCTTGTGCCACTGTAATTATTTCCTCTATGTGTATGGTTAAGATGGTGCTGATTCTAATGTCAGAAGCACAATTAAAGCAAGTAACTGATGTAGTCACTTGGCAGGACAGTACAAAATGAATTTGAAAACAAAACTGCAATTGCACAGATCTAGTATTTCCTAAGTTCTAAGTGCCTGAATTTGCCATCCAAGCAACGCTAGTTTTAAATAGCTTGAGTTTACTGAGTCAATGCAGCTTATAAAACTCTTGGGATCAGAAGAAGGCAGAGAAGCCTCTCAAGTACAGTGCCAGGAAGCTTCACAGCCAAAGCAGTGACAGCTGGAGGTGGGGATTTGAGGTTGCTGTCAGTTTTTAAAATACTGATGCATTTAGAGAACAGGACATCATGTAAGTGGCAGAAGAGAAACAATCTTTTATCCCATGGTAGGTAGTGTGATACAGAAAGCAGCATCTGAACATCAGTTCTGCTTTGCCATAAGCAAAGTGACCCAGCTTCCAGGCTGTTGTGAGGATCCCTCTGGCCAGCTTTCTACCTGGTCCCATAGATTTCAGTTGCTGCCTGGCTTCCAGAGGTCAGCCATGAGCATGTTCACACAGCATGTCCTGCCTAGGTCATTAAAGCTCTCTTCTGACAAGATGTTCAGTCTGTGAACTACAGAGATACTTAAAAACACAGCCTCTAACTCCTAAACCTCAAAGAATGGTACTGTATAAGTTCCAGCTGTGGTCTTTCTGGCACCTGTCCTTGAAAAAGGCTTTGTGACCACAATGCCAAATGGATGAAGGGGCATAACTTTTCTCCCAGTTGCACATGTTGTTGGTGAAGGGGGTAAACAACACACTCAAGTAGACTGAATTGCTGCTGGGCTGCATATAGTCCCTGTGGTATGTTGTCAGAGGAGAGGGGGAAGTGTTTGAACTTGATTTCTCTCCAGCGATTGTATAGAGCATCTGAGCAATATGTCACATGTATTGGATTGCTTCCCAGGGCCAAGTGCTTAAAATTATGATGAAGTGGCATCTATATTCTACCTCTTGTTTTTTTCCTTCCCACAGAACCTTTCTTACAGGACTTGCCAAAAAGAAAAGGCAGTTTCCTTTTCTGTACTTAAAAGGCATATGGGCTTCAGTGTGAGCAGAAGAAGAAATTTAGTTAAAACAGTGTATTATTCACCATGTCATTCCTGAGATTTCATCCTGCAATGTGTTTCTAAGGACAGTACTGCTGTCCCATGAAACATTAATACATCCAAGTAACTTTAAGGAGAAAGGGTAGGCCTTGAGCTCAAATGGGTGCTAGAGTTAGGGCCAGCAGTCAGGAAACTAACAAGTTCATAGAGAGAAAGCAAACAAATTGTGGGAATAGACAGGTTTTGTGGTGAGACAGGGTGCCTTATCAATGCAGAGAAATACCTGATGCAGGGATATAACAAAGACATAATAATATGACATAAGACATGTTTAATAATCACATCATAGTCATCATGGACACATTAGACATAACATGTCTAATAATCATGTCACAACATTATGACATATTGTGTTATAGTGTGATATAAGACATAATAAAAAGGCATAGTAAGAAGCAAGAAAGACAAAATCAGACTGTCATGAGTGGTATCCAGTGAAAAGACAAAAGGAAACAGGTCCAAACCAAAATACAATAAATTGAGTTTAAATATAAGAAAGATCTTTCTTTACTATGAGGATGATCAAACCCTGGCACAGGTTTCCCAGAGAGGATGTGAAGTCCTTCCATGAAGATATTCAAACCCCAAAGAGGCACTGCCCTGGGCAACCAGTTCTAGGTGATTCTTCTCTGAGCAGGGTGTTGGACTGGATGATCTCTGTGATTCTGTGGCACTCTGTGAAATCCACTTCCAAAGCAGATGACATGTGTCAGCCTTGACAGCAGAAGCCACAGGTTGAATGCTGAAAGGCATCAGTGCACACTGGAAATCCTGCATTAGTGATGTAATATAATGCTCTCATTAAATAACTTACAAAGAATCATGGTAAACAGCAGGTCAAAGATCACTTCTGTCCCTGTACTGCGGGATTTGATCACTAGTAAGTAACACAGAAAAATAAAAGGTCTGTGTACTGATCAAAGCATCATACAACAGAAGTGGAAATCCGTGTTTTGTCTACTGTCCCATGCAACAGTTATTTGTACACACAGCTATGATTCCTGCTTAGCCTTTCATGCAGTGAAACAGCAGAAACTGTTTTTGGTGGTTTTTTTTTTAAAAGATGCTGCTATGGAATATTATGCCTAAAATATTATGTGTGTATTGTCCCAGGGACTTCTTGGGTGCAGATTGATGGAAGTTCTGCAGCATTTCAGTGCCTGTAGATCATGGGGCAGAAATATCATTAGTTAAGAAACCTGGAACCTTTAGGGTCATTTTTAATGGCACCCTTCAATTAATGTCATTTTAATGGAGCATGAATACGTTAATAAAATCTGCTTATCCTCTTTTTTCACACTGTGTTCTCAGACTGAAGATCTTTCTTGTAATTTTTCAATGAGGTTTAAATTCCTTTCTGTATCTTGTCTCACACTGGCATCATTCCTGAGATACCAGAGCATCCTATAGAATCTGAATCTGTTGGTTTTAATCTTTGACTGGCCATGTATGTACTGAATGGACAGACAGGGCATCTACAAAACAAAAGCTAGGGAGACAAGATGAGGCAGAGCTTTGCTGGTTTTCACTCTTCTTTCAGCCACTTCTTGTTTTTCTATGAGAAGCACCAAGACTTTTTATATTTAGAGCCTTAACTTTTGCATGATTTGTTTACTTGCCATTGGACATGGCAAAGGGCCCACCTGTTACTCCTAGATAGTTATACAGCAGCACTAATAGTAACATATTTTCTATAACAGAACAATTTTCTTTGACAGCAAACATCTTGAACTACATGGTCAATCTGTTGTGAATACCTTTACCTCAGTCTTTCTGTTACTCTTTAATGCTAATCAAGCATAATTGTCAGGTATTAACCATAGTGTTAAAATAGATTACTGAGACAGAGCCCATTAAAATAATCCATGGTTTTTTTCACTTAGTCAAAAGAAACTCCAGCTGCCAGCATTTGGGGGTGAACACACCGAACACAGTTGTATTATTAACATTTACAGAGTATTTGTGTTTGTTTGTGCTGAAAAGGCCTATTGCCATTCCAGTATCACTAATTTGGAAGAACTTCCGCATCCGTATGAGCTCAGAGCCACTGGGGGAGGAAGAACCAGTGGTTAATGCACTAGACTGGGATTTGGAAAATCAGAGATCTGTCTCCTATTCTCCCTCAGACTTCCTGTGTAAATTCCCATATACAGCCCGATCCAGAAAAGCAATCAGATGCCTCGTGTGCAACCCGGGTGGAATTTGGCCACCTGGACACAAGTGACAGCAAACCTGCCTCATCCCACAGTACCTACCTCTTCTGGGATACCTGTGTCTTTACCTGTAAAGTTTCTGAAGTGACCCCTTTGACTAGTCTGTGCTGGTCATTCCGTTGCTATTTTTATTCCATCTTTGGGCTTATGAACTGTGCATCCCTGCCCTTCGAAGGGACCAGTCTGATAGGTGACAGTGCCTAATCCAGGCTGACCACTCAGAGTCAGCAGCAAGGACAGGTATTCACACTAGCATGTATCCTGATGTAGGGCTGCTGGCTGTGCTTCCTTTATACGAGATACCTTTGTCTACAATTAATCCTTTTCCCACAAGGTAGCAGACTTCAAACATGAAGCCCTATGGCACAAGTTTTTGTTTACATCACTTGGTCAGAATAAAAGTCCTGCTTGTTTAAAGCCTCAAGCACCAGATATCCTCATCACCTCTGTTTCATGAATCCTACCAGTACACCTCACAGCCATCACTCAGGCCATTTTCTAACTGGCTTGGTCAGTTTTCCTATTGTTAGAACAAAATGAAGCTACTAATTTCTAGGCAGTAAGTCTGATATTTAATGTATCAGAGGTGCTATATGCAGTAACCCCATGTCTGTGTAGACAATCCATGCAGAAGAGGCTTCTGCTCTTCCACCAGTCTTCTTCAGGGACAGCTGGTTTTAACAAATCCTCCCAAAGCATCCTGGTAACAATCCTGGTGGTGCATCTGCA
>NW_008685504.1:10702-25717 GCF_000695815.1 Acanthisitta chloris
GGAATATCCCTGTCAGGCAGCTCCAGCAGCGAGAGAGATAAAGCCTGGAGGAGAATGTGCTATTTCAAATGCATGCACCTATATTTATTTTCTAATTTGCTAGGGTTTAAGATTATGCAGATATACAGCAGTGGTTTAGCCTGGAGTTAAGGCAGCTAAGGAGGATGTGCAAACATAAAAGAGTGTGTTGTTTTGGCTTCTTGTTTAGAGAAGTTATTAAGGTGGGGGTTTTATTTCTGAAATAAGTGCAGCAGGAAGGACAAAGACTGGCACGTTGCTATAGAGAACTTATTTTAAACAGTCGTTTGAGAAACCAGTGCTCTCCCCTGACTCCTCTTGCTGAATGCTTGGCCAGGCAACTGAGAGACAGGTGTGAATGGAGAACCCCTCGGCTCCCACCTACCCTTGCTGCAAAGCCCTGCCAGTTAAATGGCCATGGGAGTTGAGGAGCCAAAAGTTCTCTCTGAACTGCCATGAGCGCAATAGGAAGGAGACACTTTGGAAATGTGACTAATGGTCTTCAACTATGTTATCAACATTTGCCTTATTTATTAACTGCAAATGTGCCTGCACATTTAAACAGTGTACAGCAAGAACTGTGTCCTAAATTCTCCTAAATAAGATATAATCCAAGAACAGACTGGACATTAAACAGCATCCTACATAAATGAGTAACCAATTAAATTATCATCCTGAGAATTTATATAGTATCGAAGCTTTCAGGCCTCATTAATAATTTGAAAATCTCTGGGAGATGTAACTTCTGCATTCTGACTTCAGCAGAGTTGAGAGGTTGTGAACTCCACCCACTGGTGACCTACATTTTGGCTGTCTAGTCAACCTCCTCGCAAGAACTACCTACCACAAGAAGCTACTAGCAAATTACTAAGCCTGTATCCAGCACTCTTAACCACATACAAAACAGCTCAGTTTGGGAGTGTCTTGCCAAAATAAGCACATCCTCACCCACATTGGACTGTCTGTCTGAAGGCAGAGGCAGTTAAATATTTATCTGGAAGCTGTTTTTTTCTTGCTGGAAGGTAAAAGGTCCTTGTTTCCATGTTAATGTGCTTCCAAACTCCATCAATCTTCTTCATGTAGAAATCCCTGTTCTGCAGTACACATTGAAAAGCTTGACCTTTGGGTCTTTTTTTTTCCTTACACAGAACTAGGTGGAGCAAAGGCATCTTTGGAGGATCAGGACTGTGGAAAACCAAGTTCAGCACGCCTGAATAAAAGCAAAACAAAGCCAGTGCACTCTCTACTTTGGACTTTGCTGTACCCTACTTGCCCCTTGCCTGTGCTGGACTTCACTTCCACCCACGGGCTTTGTCCACACCTGAGGAGGAATCAGGGTCAGAGTGAAGAAGGCCAAAGCCGTTCCCTTGGACCTATTGTTCCTGCTGTTTGCAGAGGCAGGTTGCTGTTGCTTATCCGATTGCTAAATTCTGCACAGCTCCACATGCTCATTTTGAATTGAACTAATGTGCAGATTTGCAAATAATTAATATGAACATATGCCTCTGCTTGCAGTAACTGCATCTTTTCAGAGCCACGGCAGGCAACTGGCTGCCCAAAGTCATGAAATCTGGGGAAGTAGAGTGGGAAAAGGTTCCAGTCAGGGATGCTGGATATTCTGAGTGACCAGTGGATGTATGGGGGTGCGTGGATGTGTGCAACATCTGGCACTTCTGTGGGTTTTTGTGAGGAATGGCCAAGATTTGCAGATAGTGTTGAGGTTTCTGGCTGTAGGTGGAGTGGGCAAGTGGATGGCCTGGTGCCTGGTGGTCTCTGGTGGATGGGTGGAGGGACATGCAGTTCTGTGGAGAAGAGGTAAAACATGCCAGAGGCTGGGAGAGAGCAGCTGTAGCTGGGTCACTCTGGAGGACAGAGATATGGAGTTCACCTGTGATTATTTTAGGAGAACAAGACAGAAATTTTTCAGTCTTAAGAGGAGACTGAATTCCTCTGACTAGAGGAGTTACACTGGTGAGGAGATTTTCAGGTCTGTGCTTGGTTCTTTGTGAGGTGCCAGCATCCCTCTTCCTGACTGCTCGGGAGGCAGCAGGGAAGTGGTTGAAGGCATGTGGCTTCCTCCTGGGTTCAGCTGTGCCCAAGATACGGAAACCCTCAAGATGAGATAAGGTAGGTCTGATAGGGAGCTTATACTTGCGTATTTTCGAGCTTTCATTTCCCTCCACGAGATAAACAAAAGAAAGGGAAAAGGAAAGTCTTGAGGAAAAAAAATGTATAGGGTTGAAAAATGCCAATAAAAGACACCATTTGGGGGGTTTTGCCATTAAAAATATTGGTTTGCTTCTTTGAAAGGCCACCAATTGTTTAATTGACCCCAATAAGGAAATGGATTTTCTGTTCATTATAAAAACCTGATGTGCTGACATTTTCCACCCTGAATCAGAATTAAAACAGCTGCAGTGAGAAAACTAAGTGTATTTTATTCATCAAAGAACTGAGACTGTTTTGAGGGAGGGGCTGAGGGAGGCCATAGTTTCATGTTACGTTTTCTTTGTGAGCAGTGCAGCCATGGATGTGTTTTGTTTTGAATTTTTTTTTGAGCTCTTTTAAGCCCGTTAAAAGACCGGTTCACTGATCCGGTTTGCCGGACAGCCCTGTACAGTCATTGTTGGCACAACTGGGAGGAACAATATGAGGGTGGGAACAGCCAGACCTGTCAGCCAGCTCTGTTGGAGAATAAAATATAGCATAGAACTATAACATTGTATGTTTTTCACATCTAAGTGAAATGCAGTCATTTCCAGAATTAACTATGATGGGTGATTAAAAGTATCCAATAACACTGTACAAAAGCAGAGAATGGGAGGAGAGGAAGAGTCTTATCCTGAAAGAAGTGACCCAGAACTGTTATCTGGGTATATAGTTATTCCCTATTTTGGGTCAGGGCTACGTGTTCTAGCAAATACTCCCAGCGAAGTTCAGCTCAAGAAAATACACCTGTTTGTTCTCTAAGACAACCACTCATCATCTCAGGATGGAGGTGATTAATATACTTCAGTATCCTGTGACATTTTGGCAACTCAGTTTTGAACTGGCCTTACATCTGTAATTGTGCTCATAAGAGAGGCTGGTCTGAAACAATGCTCCTTTATCCACAGGGACTTTGCTTCTGTCCAAAATGATCCAAGTCAGGTAGCTTAAATAATTTGTGCTGGCGACTGTTGATATAGTAAGAGACCACGGATTAATGTTGCATAGCCACATTTTGAGCAGCTAGGAGAACAGGTTTCTTGCATGCATCAGTTAATTAAAGGACAAGTTATAAAGGCAACTGAGCATGAATTACGTACGGTAAGGCTAAATTCCTGTCATCTGAGTCACCCGTAGAAGGAGGAATTCAGAGAGTCCTTGTGCAAATGTACAGTTAGTCAGGGTCTGGAGGGCTGCCTGACATGCAGTAAGGCAGCTGGGACTTGCCAAGGAGGAAGGACACCCCAGCCACATCTCTTTACCCTGATGTGGCCTCAGAGGCTCTGCCTCAGCTGGAGCACCCAGGGCTATGTTTAGATTCCTGAAATGGGCTGCACATCTTGGTCATGTCCTGTTGGGACATGCACAAATACAGGGGCTAGATACGAGCTGTGGGGTGCTTCAGCTAGTACTCAGCCTGGATCCCTGAAGAACCGAGGCCCATGGATAGAGGGTTTCAGCCACTGTTCAGCTGGAATAGGTAATCCCCAGACAGCAACCTCCAGGGATCGCTCATGGCTTGTGCCAGCTGCTGCTCCTGCTGACAGTGGTGTTTCTCAGAGACTTGTGTGTTTGCTTTGCAGGATTGCTGTGACTTCAGGTTACAGAAACGAGTTCTAGAGCAGCAAAGGACCTGGCTCAAGCAGTTATGTGCAGGTGGTTTAAATGCCACCCAAGTCCCTGGAATTTCAGTAATGATTCATCAATAGGAAGATCAAGGACACAAGGGAATACAAGTCAGTGGTGATCACCTGAATGGTCTGTCTTAAAACCTGTTTGTAAAGAGATTTAGAGACACAAGCCTTCAAAAAAATCTCCATGATTATATTCTGAGCTTGCCCTCAGAAAGAAAAGAAATTACAAAGCATTGTCTAGATATGTATCTGAGTTCTGATATAAATTTAGTTATTTTGCTCATATCTTGCTTTCATTTTTAAATAGAAAAATGACCAATATTTGTAGAGAAGACAAATCTTATATTAATAGCTGTGTACTTATCATGCATGTCTCCCTTTGAAATCTGAGGCCTGAAAATAGGTAGTAGATCTAGCCTGACAAGAATATTTGCAAAAAGTGTAACAGCACTTTGAAATTTGATTCTCAGTGTAAAATCTCAGGTAGAAGAATACTGAAATGCCACATGACCTGTTGGTCAATCAATTACCTCTCAGATTTGTAATACTACCAACATTTTTTCATTAATTGTTGACTTGTAGAAATAATCAATTATTTCATAGGAATGAATTTGTAGAGGAAATACACATAATCATGCATTAACTTTTTTTCCTGAAGTGTTAATTCTGATTTCCTTTTTATGGAACACAATAAAAATGGAATTAGTCTTGGGCAAATGAAAAAAAAAAAGAGGAGACCAACAAACAGCAATCAAAACCTGAAATATTCCAAGCATTTCAAAAATATTTTGTTCCTCTAAGAGAGCTGAAAAGAATAGAGGAAGAGCCATGCAACATTCCTCCTGCATTTTTATATTTATTGGTATTTTAAAACTAATCAGAAATTGCAAAGAAGAGTAACTTGAAAATCTAATCTAAGAATATGAAAATTAATATACCATCAGTAATGAACAGCAGCAGTACATCAGACATCATGTACACAAGTATTAAAGAACTAGCATTTGCAGTTTAGTGAATGCTATAGGGAATTTGTGCATATATATGTGTGAATATTTGTATATGTGTGTTTGGACACAAATATACATATGTATGCACTTGTATTTGCAAAAAAAAAAGAAAAGAAAGAATAGGCACAAGTTGTGGTGGAAAAAGCTGTTTAAAATGCAGAAACCCCAAGCGCAAATAAGGCAGAAGAAAAGTATTTTGAGAAATATAACTTCTGTTTATATTTTGCTTATTGCAGTCAAACCAATCCACCTAGAACTGAAGGAAAGCAGTTGCTGGAGAAAAGCTGTTATCTCAAGTAGAAAATGTAAGACAAAGATCACAGCCTCAGTCATACAGGTTAACAAAACACATTGCTGTCCTATTTCTGTAGAATTTCTCCTTCACTGTACATAAAGCTACAAAGAAACCCACAGAGGGCCACATTTAGAGGTCTTGGGAATGGCAGGTGTCTGTGTCCTGGCTCCCCATATCCACACTAGTTGCAGTCTCCCAGCTATGGCTGGGCAGATGTGCTGGTGTGCACTGACCAGCTGTGCACAGCTGACCAACAGGACCTCTTTCAGACTCGAGGTTTGAGTGCAAGTCCTGGTGGCCACATACTAAACCTGAGCTGCTATAAGGCTGAATCTGTCTTTTCGACTGGCTTTTGAGCTTAGAATTGGAGAAGGCTGAATGCAACTGCTTCTGGCTTGGCAGTGACTTCCATCTGGAGTTCATAGCACATCCATAACCAGAACTGTATCCAACCTAGTTCATGCTGACCTTCCTCTGTCAGGGGCTTTTAAAACACAGCTGGACAGACATGGCAGCCAGTTTGATATCTGCAGTTTTAATAAAGCTCAATGCTTGCACCAGTGCCTGAGCTGCAGGAGGACAGGCTGTGGTGTCAGACCTCATGTGGTTTTGAAATAGTTTCTTGTGGCATGTACGGTATCACTGCAGAAACCAGCTCCCTCGAGCTTCTTCTAAACATAAGTACTGCATGTGATTTCTGTAAGTACTGCATCCTTCCTGTGGACCCTGAGCCTCCGTGCTACTGCAGTTGCATATTAATCTGAAATTTAAACATAGCTGATGCACAGAGATACTCCTAACCAGTTAGGTTGTTCCTTAGGCTGTTTTCTGTTGGTGTATGTCTGCACTTTAGTATGTGCTGTCTCTTCTGTTTTGATCCTGATATGTTAACCAGGTGGATGTGGTGTTAGGCATATGGTACAGTTTACCTTTGGCATCTGCTGGCACAAGTTACTTCCTAAAGATATCTCAGAGGGGGATTTGCAATGGACATATTGTTCCCCTCGGACACTGTGGCCTCTCCCTGCTAAGAGTAATTTTTCTGCACCTTTGGCAGAAGGAAAAGCTAAAACTCAGTGAAGTGGCAGCATTTAATTTTTCACTCAAGATTTACTTTTAAAAGCAGCAAAAAAGGTAAATAGAAGCTGGTTTATCAGGGCTGAAAGTTTATTCTCTTTTTTCAGCAGTGCTTTGATCATGCTGTGAGTGAGGTCGGTGTAAAGCAAGGCATGAAATGCAGCATCCCAGGCGGTGAGTGTGCAGCTTTCTTTGCACCCAACAGATGATAAAATGTGTCATGTTGTAAGACCTACTCTATGACCAGAAAACAGGCCAGCAGCTATGTTAAAAATGACTGTGCCTTCAGGCAAGGCTCAAACACCATCTCTTCCCACAGTGGACATGGAGCTTTTTCTCTCCAAAGAGCCACCCTGAGCCAGGTCTGTTCAAAAACCTGGTTGTCCTCACCAAGCACCCAACAAGGAGGAAAAGGAAGCTCCCTCACCCCACATACACACAGGGAAGCTGCAGTTATCTCCTCATCTTCTGCCTCCAAGACACAGTGCAGCATTCCTCCCTTCCTTCCTTGCCCATGCAGGCAAGGCAGCAGCCACGTCTCTGCTCCTTGGACAAGCTCTTGCTTGGATCTGTGAAGGCAGTGAAGGAGTGCTGGGGCATCCATCCTTAGCTGGTCCATAGCCAGTGTATGCACAGCATGAGCAAAACACCATCTGGTTGGGTTTGGGTTTGTTTGTTTTTTAAAAAAAAGGCCATAAAATGAATAAATGAAACAATTAATGAGTAAGTTCAGTATGATTGCCCTGGAGGCTACTTCACTGGTTATGCCCCACTCCTGAATACTTTTCTGCTTTATGGAGATGAGGGATGCAAACTAGTCTGGGAGAAGTTTAGCATGTGTTAAGCTTATGCTTCCTTCAGCATCAGAAGGCTTTGATTTTTTCAGTTTCTTAATATTGTGCTTAGGTAAATTTTGCGTTCATAGAACTAGAGACAGCTTTGGTGTTATAGGGTGACCCCAATGACAAGCGAGATTTCTCATTTCTTCATTTGTCAGCATTTTCTGCTGCTAAAAACAACAAAACATAATTATTAGAAATGCTGAGAAGAACTGGTGAGAAAGTCAGAAAGCAGTATTGAGGAATGGGTTGGTTACTGGTCACAACGTGAGGATGAAGGATCTTAATCTGTACCTTAAATCCCTCTGTGCAAAGTAAACAGCGAACCACAAAGTTGTCTCTTTTCATATCCCACTTTTCATACTTTGTAGTTCATTGAAAAGTGCTCATAAATGGGAATGACTTGGGGAAACTGAACTGACCTAAGATCTTCCCTGCTTGCCCCGTTCAACCAGTTTGTCTCTCCAGGAAGCAGGATCTGGCATCCTCTGACCTGTCAGGAAGGCTTCCAAGCAGCCAGAGTTTTTCTATTCCAACCTTAAAATCTGGGTAGTGACATCCAGTCTGGAAGTTTAAAATAATTGATCACTTGGTGTTGTCCTGAGATCCCAGCTCGACTGATGGACATTGCAGACCTGTTTTGGGAATGAATCAGGTTTACAGACTAAAGGAAGCTGTTGGACCCTGGCCATGTTAACTAGGGAGCTGAAAGAGGCACAGCCAAGAAAACAGGTGTTGCACTGCAGAACTGTGCTCTGTCTTTGGCTCTGTCACAGAAACCTCATACACACTCCTAAAATCAGGCTTTTCCAAAGCAGCTACTGGTGGTGTTTCTTCCATGCTGCCCGCTTGAGAACTGGCTGCTTCCTTTAGGAAAATATTGTGGACATCAGTGATTGCATCGCAGCTGTTAGCTGTGAAATGAGAAATTCACAGCAATTGTCTTCAAGGCAATGCAAAAAATAAATTAATTTGTGGTTGTGGTATGCTTGAATAATAGGACAGCCTGGGAAGAAATTAGTAATTCTGCCTTCAGATCAGGATTTCAATAGTGTGTAGTAGGCAAGGGAAGTTGAACTGAAAACTGAGGATAGACCAAATGTGCATGGGCTGTACCTCACCCTCCTGTTCCCTACTGGGCAACAATTTGGGCAAAACAGCATGTTCTTGTGTGACTAAAGACTGGACTGTAGTGTAAATGCACTCTCTTATTTCTATCCTCTTAGTCCTGCTTATTATTTGTAAACATTTGGCCTTGCAGCTTCTAATGTTCTTTGAACCATCAGTTTTTTAATGGCAACATGTATTAAAACTCCCCAGATACACCAAAACAAAATTAACTTCTCATTTCATTAAGGAAATAGCAGTGCTATCAGTACTGGTATCCTCAGGAAATAAAATCACGAGGAAATAAAATGAAAAAGGTAGGAAAATGCATTCTCTCTTCCTGGTAAGTGTCACTTTAACTCTTCTGCAAATGGATAACATTTCCCTTCACTTAGCTATTCCAATTGCCTGCTCCCACTCCCAAGAGGTTCATGCAGTCAGTATGGAGCAGGGCAGAGGAGGAGGAAGTGAAATGGGGTGGTACAGTTTACAAGCATTTTATAGCTGTAACTCATTAACAAAGAACTTAGTCTCCAGTGAGTGGAACAACTTTAATGTTCATTTTGCCCTTGACATTTTTCTTACACTGACACAGGCTTAAGGCAATGCCTACTGTGAATTTCATTGTATGCCTATTTGTGATTCTTTTTTTTCCCTTTTTATGAAGCAGGATGTGTAGTTATCCAGTAAGTGGCAGCAAATGGCTTTAAGATTCAGGAACAATAAGTTGTTGTCTAGTGAATCTTTGACCAGTGAATGAACAAAAGTCATGGATTTCTCTACAGGACTGAGTACTGTGGGTGAAAGAGAAAGGAGAACTGTGCACTCTCCATGCTTGCTAACTCTCAAAAAGATCTTGTCTTTAAACTCTGTATCAGTAGAACCACCCTCAGTTCACAAGATGCTTTAGCAAAAATGATGTGTCTGTTCTGTTTGGAAGAGCTCAAGCTACCTAAGCCAAAAGAAGATCTGTTTGACTTTTTGGTGATGTCTTATTTACATCTTTTGTGGATGGTGAGAAAGATAAAACTGGGGGAGGAAAAGGCAAATACTATGCAAATAACCACTTGATCCCGATTTTTTTTTCAAGTACTTAGGAAGGTAAGTAAAGAGGAGTAGAAGAAATAGTCATAAAGAAATACATTTCAATATAATCCTTCTTCTTTTCACTTTCTTTTGTAAAAAACAAACTAATATTAGTATTTATGAAATAAAGGGAAATGGACAAAAATATTTCCCCACAAACTGTGGCTAAAACAGCAATTAAGTTTCTAAAAAGGAAATGTTAGAAAGGAGTGCCTAAGAAAGAAGCCACATCTGGTAAAAGTTTTAGGAAAAAACCCAAACAATAGCATGTTGAAAAAGCAATTAGAAACAGTATTCTAAGCATTTGTTTCTGCCTCTAGTACAGAATATTTTTCAAAGTGAAAGCCATACTAGAGCCACATCTTTCTGAGATGAAAAGACTCGAGGTCAGTGGGCTGGGCAGCAGTGCAGGACATTCTAAAGTGTGCCTAAGGTTACCAGTGCATTTCATGGATAATTCTGGACATTCTCAGGTATGGTGAGAGTTACTCAGTAATAAACCCTGTGCTGGAAAAAGCTCTTAGAGTGAAACACTGAGTGCCATTTGCCAATAGTAGGGAATGACCCTTCATGGTTTTCACCCTCTAACCAGGCAGATACAACTGTTTATCTGCTGACACATGTAAGTGGCTACCATGCCTATTTGTGACTTAAAGTAAGGCAGTGAGGATGACAGGGCGTTGTGTCACCATCTTGCAGAAGATAATCAGTCCAGCTTTGTCTTTCCATTTAATGGAATGCACACAGCTAAGATAGACATATGGATGACTATGAACTACAAGTGACCCGAAGCAACTAAAAGAGAAGTCATGCAATGAAGGTGATTCTATATGAAATGTCTTTCCAAGACATCTACTGAGATTACCCTTGAAATCAATGACAGGTAATGATCCGGCTGAATCCTTCAGGATCACTTGAAGCTGCTATGATGGGGTAAGGGATTGGAGCAATTTCCAGTAAGGTGAGCTCTACTGTATTCAGCCACAATCTAATTCTTTGTGGGTCTAGATAGTACCGTCCCTTCAACTCTGAGCTATTACTGAAGTCCAACATGAAAAGAGTTCTGGTGCAGACTAGCTCTCCATTCTCAACTATGATAGCTCAGTTTAAGATGACTGCATAATTCTGGGGCTTGGGTTTCTGCTCTACTGACAGGAGCAATTCAAGAGGTTAGTTTAAAGCTCTAGATGAGTAATGAGCTGATTGTTATCAAGATTGTCAGAAGGATCTGAGAAGAACCTAGACATTAAAAAAACCCAAGAACAAAAAAACCCTATGCCCAACAGTGAGGCAGGGGTTTGTTATTCTGTTTTGTTCTTAATAACTGAATAGTTGGAGGCAGAGGCTCTGAAACCTAAGGTTTTGTTTTTTCCATACTGAAGGCCCAGACTACAAATCTGGGTGTGCTGATGATCTGTGATATGCAGCAAAGAAGCATGCACCTGGAAGGCACTACCTTTGTCACTGAATTTAACCCCTTCTATCATAGACAGCTCTATCACATGCTCACTCAGAAAGGTTTTTCCTACAAAGGAGGAGTCAATGCACCTTTCTTGATGTTGCATTGTGCAATACTGTCCTACATCAAGCATCCTACTCAGCCAAAAGCAGAGACCTCCTCTGAACTTTCTGTTCTCTGAATCTCATACCTAGACCTGTCCCTTTGCACAATAGAGGCCTTTTTCCCATTTGTGTGTCCTGCTTCCTACTGGGCAATAACACCAGGTGGAGTGGGAGGTGAGGAGTAGCACCATTTGCCAGGGCAGACAGTACACAGTGCATTGGGGCAATGGGAATGGAAGAGGATAGCCAAGAGAGAGCAGTGAAAGAATAAATCAGAAAACAAGGAAAATTAGTAGAATGAGATAAAGATATGAAAGAAGATAAAGAGATAAAGCCTCACATGGCCAAGCTGTACAAATTCCAGTTTACGTGTTCCTTTTGCCTGGAAGTGGGAGTTTCTGCTGCCGTGATTGAAGTGTTCTGGTAGTTCCTCTCCTTATGTGTTCTTGTATGAGATCACACTGCATGCGTACCAGTGAAAAGAGTCATATTTGAGATTTCAGAGGATGCCTAAGCAAAACCTTGCAGCTTGGTGTTCACATTCCCCTTTGTTTCCCAGACACACCTGAAGTTGTTGTTACAGAGTTTTCTCATCTGCAACAGAGGCTGAGTTTTTGTCAGGAAAGAGTACTAAAGACAGACTGTTAAAAGGCTTGGGACTGGAGGTTAGTAATGTATCTGCTCCTGGCCATGACCAAGGCTTTCTACACAGCCCTGAGCAAGTCACTTAATTTTTCCACGCCTCAGTTACCTCATTTATAGAACTGGAATAAAGATGCCTTTTACCACCAATTACCTTTGGTAGCAATAAAGAAAATGTCTTAATCTGTGACAAATATATAGTAACTGAAAAGCTTTTGACTACATCTTTTCCCAAACTTGGTATCAGATTCCTACTTCTGGAAAATAATTTGCCTTTCTGCACGAGTATTTAAAAGAATGACACGTAACATTGCTGTGATTGAGATAATGGCATTTAAGAAGGCAAGGATAAACAAAAACAGTTGTCTTACAGAGGAAGATTAGTCCAGACCATACTATCAAAGCCAAATCCTCTTTTCTTATACAGAGGAAGATTCACTCCCTACTGAGATGCTGATGATAAGGTGCTCAGCCAAGGAAGGGAAGAGAGCAGCCTTTAATTGCCAGAGCCACCTCACTGAATGTGCCCTCAGGGGAGAACAGATTTTCCTAACAGCTGCTTAAAGCTTGTTCAGCCTTTCAGGGGCATCGCATGCAACTTATGTGTCTCAGGACATGCTCAGGAGATGAGTTCTCATGACCACTTTATAGCTCGGTGCTTTCTCTGAGGTACTGGTCCTCACAGAGACTGTAGGCATTTTGCAGTGGCTGTGTGGGTTATGATGTACACAGAGGTTTCAGCAAAGGGTCCATCTCTGGCAGTGAGCATCGCCAGCCACATGGCCTTAAGCTAGCTGGCTTTTTTGACTTCATATTCAGGACACCGTGAGTGACTATCAGATTTCAACTCCTCCTTTCTGGGTAACACCCAATGGCAATGACTTTACTATCTTACAATGTGGCATATAGGGAAAAACTCTTAATTTTTCCTTTTTCCCAGCTTCTCTACCAGCCTTGCTCATCAAGTTCTTATTTCAGAATTAAAATCTCAGTACTGGGGGGTGCACATGTCAGAGCACTTCTCAATTTTTGCAGCTCCTTTTCATTCCAGTGCTTTGCAGCTTACCTTGCAGAACCAGCCCGCTCTGACACAAAGTTCAAAAATGACCGACATGGTCAGGGCCAGCTCAGAGAAATGTGCTTCCAAATAAAACCTGTGCATGTCCCGATGGCCCCAGATTCAGCCAGTGGCCTTTTCTTCTCTGGTTAAATCCTGTATCTGAAGGAACCTGTGCACCTGTAGGAAAGATCAGGACAAGAGCCAGGGAGGTCCACAGCTGCAAGACAACAGGGTGGCCAGCTCACAGAAGTCCCTTGGGAAGGCTGTTGGGAGCAGATGCCTCCACATCCCAGCAAGACCACCTTCTTTATTCACCTTCCAGACTCCAGCAGGTGTGAGCAGCTGTGCCTGGCAGGTATGCTCTGTTAAGGATCCCCTGAGCTTTCAGGTTTGGCAGCATTTCTGAAAGGGTTCTGCTTGCCTTTCCCCAATAAAACTTTGCCTCCCTGACTCCAGCACAGAGCCCCTAAGGGCCTGTGCTCTCCCCTGAGCCAGACTATACCCTTTTCTAACCAGCAGCTATGCAGGGATCTGCCACTCTTAAGAGTGCTGAAAGAACAAGCTAAGGAGCTCCTTTGCTTTTAAAAAAAGAGATCCTCACAGATATTCCTGCTACCCTAAGGAAAAGTGAATACGTATCTTTTGTCTGCCTCAAACCCAGTGGTAGACACCCTCCACTTACTTTTAGCACAAAGCAGATATTTGGGTGGACTGGAGTGCTGCATTTTGTGCAGAGAGAGACCAAAAATGGCCCTTATCCCTGCCTCCTGGGTAGCCTTAGGACATGCAAACATGGCTTGGATTTTGTGGTTGTGCTCATAGGATAGGGACTGAACTGTGGCGCTAAGCTTCTCAATGCTCAAGGAACACTAAGCCCACTATAACTTTCATGGTGAAATGTTATTTATGCAGAGGATTAATAGATCCCTCAGATAAATGTGTTTGTTTTGATTGCTTATCTGCCCCGGAGAGGGCAGAGGAGCAACCCACATGCTTTGACATCTAACTGCAACAGCCTTTTCAAAGAAAACTTCAGTAGCATATTTGGAGTTAGACTGCAAATCTCCAGTCTCTGTTGAATCCACTTATATTACATGACGTCCAAAGATGGTTTGGGGTTTCTTTCTACTTTTCAGTAATGCTGCAGTGACTTACCTACCCACGTGCTCTGGGCTGATAGTTTTTGTCACTCTTTTGGTGATGGGAAAGGAAATAATTAATCCTTGGAATCCATTCAGGCGTTGCAGCATTATACACATTGCTGAGTGTTACTGTTCTTGTTTCTGAAAGCAGAGTCAGGCTGCATATGCCAAAGGCATCTGGCCTTCTGAGACTGGCACAGGTAGTCCCCAGATCTCTGCAAGTGCTTAATTTGCCTGTGTTTGGAGGTCAGCCTGCTTAATGTAAGCATGATTTATCTAGTTTCTGACTCCCCCTTGAATCTTCTCTGTGGTACTGCAGTTTCTAAGGATTTATCCCAAGTTATCACGTGCCAAACAAGCAGCTGGTCTGCAGCACGCTGTTAGATATCCTCTGTCTGGCCTGGCAAAGGCTCTCCATTTCTTGCCTTCTAACACATTTGCTGCTTTGCCAGTACATGATCCTGCTCAGCTTCATGTGTCTGAGAAGCAACCAGAGCTCCCCATGGCAGTAGTGGTGCTCATCCATGATAAGTGGGCAACTGTTGGAAGTCCCTGTGATGTTAGGGGACAGAGGGCAATAAGGAGACTGACAGAACACATGCCTGAAGGCAGCCTATCATGTAACATGCAAGTGAGCTGGAAGCCCTGACCGGGAGCCCCAGGTCTGTGCTCACCAGCAGTGTGTGACGGCCGAGGGCTGAAGAGTTTCTGGGCTATCAGTTTCCTTTATACAGCATGTTTAATTGTAATCTGTCAAGACTATGGACAAGTGCCAACAGTTTATGGCTTGTTTTGCTTAAAAATGTTACGTGATGGATGTGAATGTATTGAGTATTGGCCCTACCTGCTTATTTTAACCATGGTATGTTAAATCTAAAAAGATTTTAATTGCTATTTTAAACACTGAGAGGCATTTAAATGGACGAAACTTCATGTAGCTCACTTGTGACATGCCTTTTACTTGAAAGAATGTGGTACACTTTTAGTGGTGAGCAGCTACAGTAACAGCATCTGCTTTAAAGCTCAGCCGAATCTGATAATGCCTCTTTGCAAGATCTGTGCCCCAAAACAAGATGATGTTTTTAAGCTCGTGTACATGGTCAGTTTTCCACGGGTGAAGAGGGACACAGTAAGAGTTGCTAGTGTAGGAGAGACAGAGCTGCTGGGGCCTGCCCAGGCTGTGAGGTGCTGAGTGCCAGGAAGCACACAGACCCAGCAATGCTGGGTACCAGCGATTTGGGTGCAGTGAAGCCAACAGAGTGGCTGAGCAGTTCTGTCTATATTCAACAGTGTGGTGGCACACATGTTCCTTAGGCAGCTTCCCCAAGAAATTCGTG
>NW_008685504.1:25729-26825 GCF_000695815.1 Acanthisitta chloris
TTGTGCTTTAAATGTACCAGAGATATTGGTGGAAAGACCATCTGATTTCATGCCCACTGTAAAGGGATCTGGGTATATGTCCTCCAGCTGATGCAACACAGGGTCCTTTCCTTAGGGCATTACTTGGTCTTCTTTTCTTCTCCCCTTTATTCAAGGAGGTATTATCTCATAGATATGATTAAAAAGAAGAAAGAAACAGATGTGTGTGTCAGTCCATAATATATGCCGTAGTCACTGAAGCAGTTTTCAACTGTACTCAGAACTCACTTCTCACCATTTGGTATCACCATCCCACCCCATAGGTATGTAAGCATCTTGTTCTCACCAGGGAGGGGTGAGGGAAGGAGGCAATGAATAAATGAGGGAAGCTGGGAGCCCCACTCCTGCCCATCCCTTCCCCCATGTCTCCCTTGCCTCCTGCAAGGCAACAACTGCCGTAATGCAGATGTCTGTGGCCTCAGGCACTCCCAGTCTGGGAAGCGCTGTTAATAGGGGCAGGATCTTTTTATCACAGCTTTCAATACAGGACAGGAAAGGTCCTGGCTACCTTCAGCAGAGACAGCAGCTGGGGTTGGACTAACTGTGACCAGGCATCACTAGCTCTGTCTGCTGCAGCTTTCTCCTGGCTGCACCCCTTGCCTTTCTCCTGCAGCTCAGTGTGGGTGCTGAAGATCACTGAAGATGTGCAGTGGACACTCCAGCAGCTCCAATGGGTATGGTTCAGCTCTGGCAGCTTTCTGCCGCTGGCTGAAACCCATTTCTGGAGGGCTATGTGTGGAGAAGGGCCTGACCTTGGAAGTTACACTACTCGCTTTGAGTGCTGGAGGTGCTTGGTACCCTGAGGACCTTCAGCAGCCTGCAGGTACCAAGATTTCTCTGATAAAGCTTGCCAGCAGGACAGCAGTTAGTCATGGCAGAAGGCTGGGAAAGGGATTTATAATCTGGTCTGCAGGCAGAGATCTTTGTACCTCTGGGCAGTGGCAGCCCAAATGTGGGAGAAAAGGTGCAGAAAGGAGGTGTTATCTTCTCACTTACTTAGGGATACAAATAGCTGAGCGGTTCTGCAGGTGAGCTGCTTTGGGTGTTGAGCTGTTCT
>NW_008685504.1:26868-29422 GCF_000695815.1 Acanthisitta chloris
CTGAATTTCACAGGGTTTTGAATTCATGGGTCAGATGATAATCAGGAAGACCAGATGCTTGTTTGTCTTCGCCCACTTCCCCCCCTTAGTAGTGGAGATGAACCAGTGTGGGAGGCTGTCTCTGCTATCCCTGCCACTTTTATTTTTCCCTTTCTTTTTAAGGTTTGTTCAAATGAACGAGCTGGTTGATATTTCATTTGCAGGCTCCCCCTCCCAGGCAAACGGAGTGAAATACAAGAGCTTGTTCTCCTCCCCAGCTTGCTCTCCTTCCAGCTGAGTGCACTGGTTCCCACCCTCCCTGGGGCTTGTGTTCTGCATGGAGCAGACAGCAAGGGCCAGCAGCCTGTCAGCTGAGCTCTGGTGCTGCACCACACGATCTCACCAGCATCAGGCTGTACCTCACGTACACTGACCTACACACTCTGTCACAGTTTATGCTAATACTCAATATCTATGCCATCATCAGACCCAGACTCAAGTGACTAAGGCCTGCACTATGCTCAAGAGGGTTCAGTTCGTTTTTAGATGAATGTGTAAAAAAATAACAAGGGACAGGTAGCTTCACTGATATCACAAAATATGAGTGTATGCAACAGGCTTGCTATATCCATCTGCACAGGTATAAATCTATTGACTGGAGCATGGTGACACTGCCTCCAGTTAATTTACTGTGAGATCCAGCTGTGTGAATTCAAGGCCTTGCCGTAGGTGTGCACAAAATACCACCTGGATAATGGGGGCATCCAGCTATACGGAGTGGGAAGCAGTAACCATCGGATGCAAATGCTAGAGATACTGTTCTCCTGGTTGGTGAATCTACCGGGTCACACATTTGGGATCCAAATCTGCTCCTAATATTATGGTTTTGACTGGTTCTTGGGCATTTCTGACAAATCCACAACAGCAAATTATCTATTGCTGATAAACTTCGAGGTATAAAGAAATAAATCAAGGTATAAACCTCAATGCAGTTTGATTCCCTAGTCCTTATCTACTAAAGGCACTTCTGGTTTAGATATAACATAACTTACCGGTATTAGGCAAGAGCCCTGGCATAGTTAATGCAGCTGATAACAGCAAAAAAAGGCACAAGCATGTGCTGCTCTTGTTTTAAGAGTTGTAATAACCCGGCAGATATTACTTTTTAAATATACAAACTGCATCTATAAAATGACTGCCTGCCCACCCCTCTGAGAAGAGCCCAGGCTTTAGCTTGCAAACCACTCAGGGCGTGAATTGTAGCCCCCAGCACAGCAGAGCCATATCAGTGCTGCGGTTAAAAGAGCCTTCAGGCTGATTAGTCACACCACAACTTGGGTTTCTTCCATGTGAGCACTTAATTAGATTGAACTCTGCTAATTTAAGATAACAAGATAAGGTTAGCCCGGTTAAGTGTACGTGGTGGTTTTACCCGCTATCGATGCTGGGCTCCCCATTGTCTTTTCTTTTACCTGTGTTTGACTTGCAATTCCCCACAAGGTGTTATCAGCGCTCACTTGAATGAGAAGGAACAGGAAGCCTTGGAGAGTGTGCAAGTCAGGGAGCACTTTGCAGACCTTCAAGGGGGGACTGGCTACTGTTTAAAGCCAAGTGGTGATCTCTTTGCCATGTAAATTGTGCCTGCACACACACCCATACACACATATCTAGCTAGACCCAGTTCTGCCTCCTCCTAAGCTCTCAAAAATGTACCTTTTGAGCTTATTTGTTCTTGTTTCTTTAAGCCTTTTGATACCGTGTTTCACACTCTTTATAGTGAAGACAAAGACAAAATGATTCAATTATTCCAATGGACTCTGAGATTTCCATCTAATCAGTTACTTCCAGGAGCCAGAGGCATAAGATAATTGTCAAAAAAGTAAAAGGAGGAAAATGGTGTAAAATCATAGGCTGGGGACACCAGAGCTGTGCATTTTGTAAAGCACTGGGGATTTCCAAGGTAGGCGCAGTAGTGCATGCTTGTGTCCAAGCGTTTCGAAGCCTGTGTCTCTGACTCACTTGAGGGCACAGGAGCTCACTGCTAGGATGCAGGCAGCTGCTCTGCTGATCCAGGGAATTGCTGGCCCCAGAGAACCTGCTGTTCAGTCTGAGCAATCCTAGAAACAGCCACCAAGATTTCCTCCAGAAGCAGGAGATCTGGAGATGATCCCTCACGAGCAGCATTTCCTGGTGAGTGAAGTGCCATTGGGACTTCACATCTGTTCTTCTGTGCTGGTGTTGAGGCGATCCAACACTCAATAAATCAGGACAAAACTATAAGCGCTCTGACTACTGGTTGTGATCTCATTGCATCTGCCCAGACCTGAGGGGAGATCCAGTAGGAAAAACAGCATTTCCTTAAGCTCCATATGCATTTTAAAAGAGCTGGCTTCAACCTGCTCCATGGTTTGGAAGGCAGAAGGAAGGGATAAGAAGGATACAGGGCTCAGGTAGTGTGTTCCTGTGTCTAGAACAATAAAGAGGGCATGAATCAGCATAGGTGATTGCTTTGTTATTCTGGTTATGTTTATTCTCACTAGTATTATTAGTAATACTATTATAAAACATTAATAGT
>NW_008685504.1:29432-36701 GCF_000695815.1 Acanthisitta chloris
AATTGCATTTAGTTATTCATTCTGGTTTATAATATACTGTAAGGTGTTATTATTATATAATTAGTGTAATTATCATTACTATTAGTACTACTATGCAGAAAAACTATGTGCCTAAAAAAGTCCCTCCCCCCCGGGAATGGCCAGCTCAGGACTAAGCATAGTGAGAAATGCCTAAGGTATGCAGGGGAAATGTCCTCCCTTCTCTTCTGCGCTATCTTGTAATAACAATTCGGAGCTTCAAATCTGGAGCATAGCCTCCCTTAATCTGTACTAAATAAACACTGAAAAGAAACAGACTCACCCTAGAAGTGCCTACAACCTGTGTATAAGGAATCTGTCCTGCAGAGAAAGGCTGTTGTTTTGAAAAGCTACCAGAATGCCTTGATTGCAAGTACCATGTTCAGCTGAATACTTGCACATTATTTTATTAGTTTTGGAATTTTTTCAAGTTAGCCTTTCCAGACTCTCCTCGTGCTGTGATTCATGCAGGTCTCCCAGCTCATTTAGAAATCTGTCCTGTCTGAGGTCAACCTATCTACAAAATTATCTACTTGGCAAATGTTGACACCTCAGCTGTTATGAATGACCTTCTACTGCAGATCACTGACAACATAGGTAGCACCTCCAAGCTCATTTTGTCATGCAAACAGCTCACTACTTATTTTACTTTGTTCTGCCCTTCTGAGGTTAGAATGTGCAGAAATGTATGAATACTGTAACAATTATTTTTTCTAATTTTCATAATTTCTTGAAGCTCTCATATTCATAGGCTTTTTCACATGTGGCAGACTCAAGTCTTGACTCACAAGCTGTCCATTTCTCTCCAGCTGGTGTGTGTGATCTTCAGGTATGCTTCTCCTTTCAAATATAGGCATTGAACTCTCTTTAACACGTTTTCAGAAGGCTTTGATTTAAACCATCAGCAGATGCAGTGATCAGTCATCTCGTGTCCACATTTTGGGGCTAACTTCAGTAAATGGCAGCAGCATAGGACACATGTATAACATGTTGTCACTATCACATTTATCTAACAACATTCAGATACCTGTTCATCTGTGTTGATTAATTCATCAGTAACTGAAGCTGTGCTGCCAGGTAGCATTCTCTTTTTGGCTATAGAACAGTTTAAAGGGGATCACGAGGTCCTTGTTTGGCATTGGGGTATTGTAGCTCAGGAGAAAAAAGTTGATGCTGTAAACTGGCAGTGTTGATGGAAATGAATGCTCCCCCTGCTTCTCTCTTTGTCTGTGCTGAATGGCATCACCACGGACGCAGCAGCCAGGGAGCATCGAGAAACAGCCACAACCTTTCTGTATGTGCAGCAAAATGCTATGCTGAGAATAAATATTTGTCATACCCTACAGGTCCTACTAAGCTGCAGATGAGAAAATTATGAATCTAGTTTCAGGCAACAAAGAAATCAGTGCTACAGCTAGTCTTTCCTTATATTTATATACCACATCCCCATGTAATTTTTGTGACAGTTTCCAGCATGTTCCCCTGAAACATGCGAATGGGGATCAATAAGTATTAAATATTAACATAGGAGCTGGATACTAATGTCTGACCTTATCACTAGGCTAAAGTCGGATATTTAATAAACATCATGACACAGGAAAATCTCTTCTAATAGCATCTTGAATCTTTAAAGCGCTGTTTCCCCTGCTCCATTTCCTGCAATGAGCTCTCACCATGGCCTCTGCAGATATTTGTGTAAAGCATGAACTTCATGCCAGTTCTCTTTAATCTTTTTTAATATTGTTTGTAGCACAGTTTTCAGTGCATTGTCTTTTTTTAGGTCCCTGTTGCCTTCCTCCCTTTCCCTCCCTTCCCCTTCCCTCCCTTCTCTTTTCCTCTCCCCTCTCCTCCCCTCCTCTCTCCTCTTCTTCTTCTGCTGTTTCTGCTTATTCTTCTGCTTGTGCTTCTGCTTCCTCTCTTGCTGCTTCTGCAATAGACAGCATTCACAAACTAGGATGCCCTTCAAATGGGTATGCACTTAGCTTTTGCAAAAATATTCTTCCTCACCCCTGAGCTGGCCCTGTGTTAGCTTCTGTGTAAGTAATAGGTTTGTCTCCATCAGCATGAACAGAAGATGAGCTTGGGATCAAATGCCAGCTTGGAATTACTGCAGAATACAGTTTGGTTCTTTCTATCTCCTCCTTCCTCTGAATATTCCTTCCATGTTCCCTTTCTGACAACTTTTGATATGTTTCACTACCAAGTTCATCTTGAGGTAGAAAACAACAGATGTGAGACATTTCTGGAGAAGACTTCATGTGGCAGGCAGTGACAGCACCGTTCTTCTGCAAACCTGCATGAATACCACAGAGTCAGCACATAACATGAGACATCCATATACCTACTGTGTGGTGCCTTCTATGTGGAAATGTGGAAGTGCCAGCTGCTCCTGACAAACTTATGGGTGTAGAGGAACTCTTGAAGCTACTGCAATTGAGAATTATGCAATAAATTGACACACTTGTGAGCTGGGTTGCCATCCAGAAGGACCTGAACAAGCTTGAGGAGTGTCCATGTGAATCTCATGAGGTACAATAAGGCCAAGTGCAAGCTGCTGCATCTGGGTCAGGGCAACCCCCAGTATGGGGGCTGGGGGATGAAGGCATTGAAAGCAACCCTGCCAAGAAGGACTTGGGGGTTCTCGTGGATGAAAAGCTCTGACATGAGCCACCAGTGTGCAACAGCAGCCCAGAAACCCAAATGCATCCTGATCTGCAACAAAAGCAGAATTGTCAGCAAGTCAAGGGAGGTGATTCTGCCACTCTACCATCATGGGACCCCACCTGGAATGCAGCATCCAGCTCTTGGGTCCTCAGCACAGGAAAGACATGGACCTGTTAGGACTGGTCCAGAGGAGAAGCACAAAAATAAGCAGAGGGCTGGATCACCTCTCTTATGAGGAAAGGCTGAGAGAGTTGTGGTTGTTCAGCCTGGAGAAGAGAAGGCTTTGTGGAGACCTTATTGTGGCCTTTCAGTACTTGAAGAGGGCTTTTAAGAAAATTTTTAGCAGGGCCTGTTGCAACAGGACAAGGGACAATGGTTTTAAATTAAAAGAGGGTCGATCTAGACTCGGTACAAGGAATAAATTTTTTATGATGAGGTTGGTGAAACACTGGAACAGGTTGCCCAGAGAAGTGGTGGATGCCCCACCCCTGGAAACATTCAAGGTCAGATTGGACAGGGCTCTGAAGAATTAGAACTCGATGACCTTTAAAGGTCCCTTCCAACCCAAACTATTTTATGATTCTATGAAATGACAAAAGTCACTGCATGAATAAAGTCCATGACCTCTTCATGAGGTTATTTATGGCATTGTTTGAATGGAATAGCTTGTCTAAACTATATTTTGATGACTTCTTTCCTGTACAAAACCTTGGACTTCATTGGTAAAAACTGGTACTCTCTACTAAAGCCTGGTTAGTCCTATAGTGGATTGAATAATATTAATGCAGCTCGCCTGGAAAATGCATGAATTCTCATTTCTTTCCCCTATTGTCTGGTTGTGTTAGCATGGTGAACAATGTGGGATAAGGAGCACTAGCTAATTTTCTTATTCTAAGAGAACCTGTTTACCTACTCTTAGATGAGGAAAGCTTTTGCTAGAGACTTTACTGAGATCTTGATAGAAAGTAACTGCTTAGCTGTAGGATGACAATGGAGACTGAAAAGTAAAAGCTCAGTGCTAAATAGAAGCCTCGAGGCGAGGATTAGTGTGTGACTCATGTCAATAAATCCAGTCCAGTGCATAATATAGGCTCAACCATAGACTTCCCTTCAGGTTTCCAAGTTATCTTTGCAGCCTTGGGTTATTAGGGCAGCACATGGGAGCCCAGTTATAGTCTTGCTTGACCAGTCTCTTTGCTGCTTCTCTCAAAACTACCAGCTTCTGTAGTTGGGATCACCTCCTTTTCTGAGGTCCTACGAGTGGCTCCAGGTGGAAACATGGTGCAGAAATATAGGGCAAGGGAGAAGATGAAGTCCAGTGTGCTCATCCCTGAGGCAAGAATGTGCACTTGCATTTGTGTCAGCATTTATGCTGACGTTGGCACAGTGCTGTGACTTCCACCACAGTGACCCCAGAGCAGCACTGCACACAGGCCAACACATCAATCTGCTGGTCATGCACTGTGAAAAAGCCATAGGGGAAGGCAAGGGGAGAACCACTAAAATAAACATGACCAGAAAAGGATTATTGCAGCATAAAATCTTTGTGGCTGATTTTAGCAAGGAAAGACCACAACAGCAATCTAGTTACATTCCAGGAAGGAAATATGTCACATGCACAGGTCTTTATGCAAAGAGACAAGCAGCTCAGAGTGGGTAATGCATACACGTAAATAGCTCCTTAAAGTCTAGGCTAGTGCAAGTTCACCCGGCCATATATATTTTAAAAATGCTCAGAAAGTTGTTCTGAAAAATGCTGCATGCAGTTGCTGTGGGATAAATTGAACTTATAACTTCCATTATGTTCTTTTAAATGAACATTAAATCAGTGAGATGAGCATCAGTCCACTAAAAGAAAGGAAAGAAAGTCCCTGCTTTGTTCCTAAGGCTGAATAAAGCAAGACTGGAGACACATTCACACATAGAACTGTCCATAAACTGTGGAGTTTGAGTAAGGGAAATGAGATCAGTAACAGTTGTTAGGTATGAGTCATCCCTTAACAGTTTTTTGGACCATGGGAGTGAGCAGCATGTTCCAAGCAATATGCTTACTGGAGTAAAAAATTCAGTCACCACAACCTATTTGCATCAAACAATATTATTGTGGCTACAGCCTCCAGGGAATAACTGAGCTGAAACCATAATGCAACTTTTTATAGCAAATAGAAGTAAATAGAATGACTGGGAGGAAAGCTAATTTAATGAATGTGGTTTATTTAAATATTTATTGAATAAATCTCACTCCAGTATGCATTCTACTGAAACCAAAATGTGGCTCTCCCCTGTTTAAAATATGAAGTGGCTAATATTTTATTTAAAGTAAAGATGCTTATTATTAGATCCTGTAAGGATGTATTGCAATATCTAATTTGTAGATGGCTAGCTTCATTGGTGAGATCCAGAATGCACAACGAGGCACCCCAGCTTCTTTGTGGTGTTCCAGGGAAGAAGCAGAGGAATGCAGAAAGAAGAAACTGCATACTTATTTGTTTCAATTTTTTTATCATCTGCAGTTTATTGTGAATCTGCAGCTTCTTTGTTTCTACACATCTCACAGGGAAAACTTTGCTTCATCTAGTCTGAATTTAATCTGTTTCAAGCAGTCTTTTGCCTTAACCATTTCAGTGTTTTTGTTAAGGAAAGTGCATTTGAGACAAAATTGTCCAGTTGTCCCCGCTTACTACATCTGGTGCAGCAAGCTTGGAGTGTGTAAAATAGACTCCTTTCAGATTAAATTAGTCCATGAGATGTACTCCCAGAGCCAACCTCCGGGAGCACATCTGATATGTGCAAACCACAAGTGTATGTTCAGTCCATTCGACCAAACAAGAGCTTGTCTTAAGTAACCCTCCTAAAAGGCACATAATGTAGATGTCAGGTTTTCAGCATGAGCTTTTTCACTCTGCTGATCACTCCTATTATGCTGCATTACTTGTGGTGCAGACAGAGCCCTTTCCTCAGGTCACTGCAGGCTGCTTGGACTGAAATGTTTTTCTGCTTCCCATTTACCACTGGCCTACAGCTAGCTCTCACCTTGGCCAGCATTCAACTGCCTCTCCAGAAATCATAATTTAAAAAAATAAATCTATCTCTATGAAGTGCAAATCAAATATTAGCAGACAGATGGCAGGTAGTAAAACAAGTCACCTGACTATGGAAATAACAGTGAGAACCAGCACTTTATTGATTTGCAAGAAAAACATCTTTACAAGTTCAATATGTGTCTGCTTCACTTCCCCTTAGCTGCATAATCATAGAATAATAGAATTTTAGGGGTTGGAATGGACCTTGATCATCTAGTCACAGCCCCCTGCCATGGGCAGGGACACCTCCCCACTAGACCAGATTGCTCAAGGCTTTATCCAGCCAGGCTTTGAACACTGCCACTTTGAATCACTGCCACTTTGAACTGTCACAAGAGCTTGCTAACACAGGAGTACATGGGAGAGGAGATTTCTGGCAAATCCCAAATACATCAGTACAGTCAGGCCTTTCTTAGATCCCTGTGTAGGATCAGCAGTATCAATATACTGCGTAACCAAATGCCTCTCTAACTCAGAGAATCAGGGGTATGTAGATAACTTGTGTGTCAAAGTGCTCCTCTTGCCCCGCTTGGCAGGTCTTCCCTTCTCTGTCCCAGCTATCATTTTCTGCACAAAGAAACATGCTTGGTGACACAGAGTGGGAATGCCTTTGAACAGAGCTCATCCTGTGGGTGTGTGAGGCATGCTCAGGGCAGATGGTGTCACTTTGCACGTGTATGGGTGTGAAGAACCTGATTTCTCAAACTCAGGCACTTTGGTGTTAGGCTGAGTTGCTCAACGCTGTTGAGGCACAGCTACACCAAATAATGCTCTGAAGCAACACTAGGTGTTTGTGACAGGATAAATAGGAAAGAAAATGGAAGCAACTCCTGAAAACAGGAATTTTGTCGCCTAGGTGGAACTATGGATATAGAGCTAGTTGCAATGAACATAATTTCAGGGCACCTGAAGTTTCCAAACTGAAACCTCTTTGAACTCGTGCAATTATCAACCTCGCTGCATATTAAAAACAGCACAGGAGGAAGTACAGAATAATTAGTATGCAGCCATACATACTTCTGCCTATTTCGCCATAATTTTCCACTGTAAAATTTCTCCTGAGCACTGATGGATCTGTCCTTTAATTACTATTCACACAAGTGATTAAAAGTGTATCTTACTACTCTAGTAGGGGATATTTCAAATTGAAATCAAATAGCCTTCTATAAACAAAAGACAGAGACCTCATTTAGAACAGTGGGTAATCTGTGTGGGGTTTCTCCAAGCTAAATGGAAAGAGAAAAATAGCCTCTGAAGGCCATGACAGAAAAAAAGAAGAGGAACTTACATAATACATGGCATGAAAGTGTATCAGGAACTAAAACCTGGTCTGATGGAATGACTTGCAAATGCTGATGAAAGCACATTGGCTGTTGGAAGCATATTAGAGGCTGGAAGCCAGGAAAAATAAGAAGTAATGGAGAGAGTTGCCCTGGGATCAGTTGCCCAGATCTCCTGGAGACAGAAAATTTGGGCAAGCAGAGCTGAGAGGGAAAGCCATCTT
>NW_008685504.1:36719-52498 GCF_000695815.1 Acanthisitta chloris
GTTTCCAGGTTGTTTGAGGGACATAGGCATGAATGCACTTTCCTAAACACAAACAGGACTGCACGACCAAGCTAACCTTACTTATAAAATGATTTGTTCCTCTTGCTAGGAATAAACCCACAGTGCCACTGAGTATTGGCGACTGAAACAAAATAGTCTTATAATAGGAGCATGTTGTACAGCTGTCTCCTGCTGCTTCAGCTGTATCGTGCCTGACCCCTCAGGCACGGGAATACAGGTGGAGCAGGGTCCTGCTAGACATGCCAGGAGAGTCGCCAACCCACCTCTAGTCAGCGTCTCCGCTCTGGAACTGGTGGCTGCTGAATGCGTATCCAGGTCCAGGATTGTCTGCAGTGAGCAGGAAGCAGCTAAGTAGCAAGGTGTGAGAAGCTGCACTGCAGTTACAGGATCAGCTTACTGAGCACTGTGCCAGTGCTTCTCCTGCAGCCTCTACCTCGCAGGCCAAGTGTGTATTTTTGCAGTGTCATCAGTCTAAATGAAGATCTCAATTTTAAAGCCTTGGAGCCCAGCCAACGGGGAAACTTCCTGTGACAATGATCCTCCCTGTACATCCTCACAAATGACATATTTCCCTGGGCAGGCAGGATGCTGGAGGTGTAGTCTTTCCAAATGTTACTTTCAGCAAACCACAGGAGATACACAGAATTTCCTGTTGCAAGTTAAGTTTGTTTGGGTTGGTTTGTTAGGGTGCATAGTGTTTAACATATTTTACAATGGCCTTTTACAACAGAAGGGCAGGAAAAGAAATCTAGCTAAGGAGTAAGTTTGCTGAATTTGTGCAGGGACCTAGATGATGTGGTTGCTGTAGTAGCAGAGGGTTGGCCTCAGTCTGAGGCCCCATAGCACTCCCATCATCCTCCTGCTGCAGTGCCTTTGAGGCTAAGCTTTCTGGCAGTTTACATGATCTTGACCTTTAAGATATCTTGAAGGTCACTATTTTCAGTGGCACAGTACACCATGGCACAGGAGGAAGCTGAGCTCTCACAGACATAGCCATATTACCTTGTGAGCAACAGGATACACAAACAGTAGCCCGAAGGGGGAGTCCCTGTGCATCGCAGGAGAACCTCTCACCAAAATCATCAAGGAATAGCTGTAAGATGTGTCTCCCCCAAAGCTTACCTCAGTCCTGTGCACTGAGAAGCAGAAAACTGTCCAGTGAGCAGCACACTGTATCTCACCTATAATCTCTGTAGTTCATGCCTCTCCGCAGCTATCAAACACTGTATGTCTTTCCATGCTTAAAAACTCCAACAGTGATAACTGAGCTCCAAAATGTTGGTTCCCTGACAGATAGCTGCTAAACAGATTTGGGCTGTGTTAGTGTGTGGTGTTGACACCAACCACCTAGTTCCCCTAGATGATGAGCCCTCTGTGTTTACATAAGCTTAACACCATTTGGTTCCTCTGCATCCAGCACACATACTGAGGTTTGTGCTGCTCAACTGTTCCCTCCACTGTCTCTTCCTGCTCCCTACTTAGCGCAGGAGGCAGGCCTGGCTTGCCCCTTGTTTTTATACAGGCACCAGCACAGCTGTGAACACTCATTCCCATGTGCACTCTGCACAAGCAAAGGCAAGAGCAGAGGGGCACTTTGCTGTGGAGACCCTAGATACTCCAGCCCCTGTCTTTACCCCATGGCCTCATCCTCCATCCCCACCAGTCCCAAGCTGTGATGCTGGTTAAGTCCCATGGGATCCAGGTGAAGCTGAGCAACTCCCAGGCTGGGCACTCCTCAGCTTGGGCTGTGAGCACACATCAGAAATACAGTTCAGGGCAGGTTGTGTTAGGATGTCAAGGTCAAACCTCAAACAAAGCAAGACACTTCAGGGTCCATGGCCAGCCATGTCACACCCACTCAGCAGTCCCTACCTCCCACCAGGGGCCATCTTTGGCTACTTCCCAACCTTACACCCTGCAAAGTCTCAGTGTCCTGAGCCTTCATTTCTGCACAGTCAGCTTTTGGAAGGAGGTAGCAAAGCTGGTACTGCATTCTTTCAGGTGGGCTGCCAGGGAATTTCCAGGGGCTGTGGCTTGAGCACAGCCTGCCAAGCAAGTGGTCAAGGCATCAAGGGACCAGTTGGGACAGCCCTTGTAGAATGATTTTCTGCCTGCTCTGTTGTCCTCATGCCTGCCAAGGTGGCACAGTGCCTGGCAGCCTGCTGCCAGCTCCCTGTCGCTGCCAGCCCAGCCAGCATTACTGCCACAGAGCATCCACCTCTTGCTGCATATTCACTGACTCTTGCTTGGAGGTATCTGCAATATGCTCACACTGTGGTCTCTTTAGCCAAAGTCTTCTGTGCTTAGAAAATAAAAAGAAAAACAAAACTCTTTGAACACCTGTGGGAGCATTTATCCAGAACTGGAGGTGGTGAGGGGAACTATGCCATACCAAAGCTGTACTGCAAACATACCTGTTCCTGTTCATACCTGCACTACATGCCTGTGAATGCTGAAGATAAGATCTTGTCCCATATGGGAAATCTGGAGCCTTCTGATCTGTACAGGCTCCAATTTAGGCTGAACCTCTGAGGTGGATGCTCTCTGTAGCTTTACATGTAAGTTCACTTTTGGGGGTCAGTGCACTGGAAGGCTGCTACTCCAGATATCTAGCTCCTTGCCAGTATGGAGGAGGACCATGACCCCCTGTATTGCTGTAAGGACCCTTGCATCACTCCATGTGTATGGTATGAGTAAGTCAGAGCAGCAGAGGAGACGATAACTACAAGGGCCTTTCACGGCAACTTGCAAAGGCTTATGAGAAAAGTGTCGTGACAAAGAGCATGGGATTTGTCCAGGATCTGCAGTGGGTGCATAAGTTCAGTGCTTCTTCTTGTGGCACCCTCAGGTTTGACCAACCAGAGCACTTCAGATTCCACTCATGACTGCTCGCAACAGTATTCATCAGCATGAAGATTCCTTAGGTGCACTTTCATTTGGTGTGCCAAGTTATTGCTCTGCAGAACTATCCAGATCTTGGCACTCAGAAAACAAGAAGAAAATTAAAGCTTTGTTTAATATTACAGGCCACAGCTATATATGGTAAACAGTCTCATAGCTCACGTTTTTTCAGGGGTGACCATGCAAACCATATGCTGAGTAATAGCTCTCTTGACAAGCTCACTTGACAAGCAATATATATTATAGTTTCAGATTCAGAAAACTGCTACTAACATACTGCAGTCATAATATAACATGCTCTAAAGCAATATCACTGCTTGTTCACTTTCAGGATAACACTAAATATACCCTTGCCATTTGGCCATGAGTATGATATCTTGGGAAAGCCCCAGCTGTTTCAGAGAAAACTAAAAGTCATGCCCATGTGATATAATACCTTTCAGTGAGATAAATCATATTTAATCTAGGGAGTTTTACCTGGGTCTTGCCCAGGATAGTCCATCTCAAGATCAGATGTTCATTTTCACATAGATGTCTCCAAGGCAGCTGTTTCCAGACTTCTTTCCTGCAAGTGTATTCATGTAGTTATAGCCCTAAAAAGCCAACTGGGTCAAATTCTTAGGGTCAGACCTTGCCTTGGTGATTTTCAACTTTGTGTTTTACTCACTCAGTGGAAGTCCAACAGGGAAGAGTGCTTAATAACATACCCATGTCTGCCAGAAGTGGGATGGGCCCTTGAACTAGCAGCACAGTGCAGTCCAAACCTGCTCACCACCTGGAAGGGGGCACATAAAATGGGAATGGGAGAAGGAGTGAGGACACACGCGTTCAAATAGTAACTTCCTCTTTCATTTAAATGAAGTCCGAGGGAACAGATCTGTTTGATTATAGCTGATGGAGGTCCTGTTTCCTACAGTGTCATCTGTGGAGACCCACTGACCATTCAGCTTATGTCTGCGAGGACAACAATAGTGTTCTCTGCTCCATAAAGGTCTCTGATATGTGTAGCAATACATCTATTGTTTTTAACATAAATGAAGTCCATTTTTAACACCCTGCTTAATTGTACATTTATGGCAAAAAAGAATCAGTGTAGTAGAGAATACAAGATGCTGTATTTGTGACAGACTTGCCTGTCAGTTGGAGGTCTCTAAGTAATGAAACTGTCACCTTTAGATGCTTATTCCTCAGCAAAATGAGCAGTTATATTAAGCCTGCAGACCAGAAGTGGTGACAAGGTCAGCTTTTGGCACGTAGACCTACATAGAGAGTTCTCTCAGTAGCTTCAAATCTCTGGCTTAGGAATGAGGGGAGAAGGAGAGGGGAATTTCTGCCCATCCTACCATAAAGTGGTGACATCATTTGTCTCCAAGGCTATGACAGCATTTGCTTCAAAAAAGGATAGAAAGCAAAGCAATAGGAGCATTGGAGGCTGTGGATGCAACTCCATCACTGTTGGTGATCGTTATGTCACAGTTTTACCAGAAAGAGATATGGACTTTACCCAGAACCCACAGAAGTCATAAATTATCATTGCCTGCACTGTAGGAAAATCCCTTCCTGAGCAGTAGACTGCAATTTGCACATATCATACAATGAGTAAAGACAGAAAAGTAAACAGTGTGTTGCAAGTAATGCTGAAATTCCAATTAATAAGCAATAGATAAGGAGACTGAAAACACACTTGCATCAAAAACAAAAATCTCAATTCTCGTTTCCATAGTTAGCCAGTATGAGTGACAAAAGTGACATGAGGAACAGATTGAATATAAATGGAACATAACCAACAGCAACATTTGAAATTACTTCTAAAAATGGGAACAGGAAGTACAGAAGGTCAAGGAAAAAAGCTCAGTACTCTCCTGATGATGTATTCTTACCACATAAAATGGGCTTTAGCCACAAAAAATGTCAAGCGTGTAAAGCACAGGCAATCCTTCTGTTGAATCATCAGCTGAAACAAAGGTCTCCTTTAGGCAGAAAGAATTTCAGTCAAAACAAATGCCTGCAGTTTTACCTATCTTTCTGGGCATCTTAATGGCCATGGATTTCTAAACATAGGCCAGGAGCCTGTGTATAGCACAAAGAAAACTGCATTCACCAGAGAGGGAAATGAAGCATAGTCTGGCAAATCTCCTGCCACTCTGCAGGCACAAGAGACAAGATGCCTTCTTCTGTAACTTTAGGGGCAATTTAGTGACTAAGTAACCTAGCTGGTAGTCCAGCTACCATGTCACCATCTTGGATAGTGAATGATCTTCACTACTCAAGTCACTCACAGGCTAGAATTCTGCTTATGCTTTGGTACTGATGCAGAATATCATCCTACAGCTTTGAGGATTATTTAGTCCAACTTGGTGGAAATGCTGCCTCCTTCTGTTCTGAGCCTTGATGTAGCTCAGCTCCAGATATTTCAGCTTTACTTAGAGGCAAACAGGAGAAACCTCAACAGAGGTTAGTTAGCTCTCAGCTGTCATCTGCACCTCCTGCCTCACTGCCTATAAAATATCCAACAAAAGCACTGTAGACTTTGGGGCAAAAAAGGAGCTTTATTCAAGGCCTTAGTGCTGATCTTTGCCACCTTTGCACAGGGAAGCCCTCTCTCCTCCCTGTTTACACAAAGTCTTATTTCATATGCAGCAATGACAATTGTGAAAGTATTGTGCAGGAATTCTGGACAGGAAGCTCCAAGCATAAAGTAATTTTGGGACTGTCCTGCCCCATGGGTGTGCATACAGCCCACTTACAGCTCTGCAGCTCTGGGCAAGCAACACAGGAATCTGCTCTGTGGCTACTCTTCCCTCTCCTCACCTTCAGCAGGCCCTGAGGGCTCTCACCTGCATCTCAAAAGGGTAGCTGTCACTTGGGAATCGAATCAAAGAAGAATCACAGAATCACAAAAAGGGCAAACTTGGAAAGGACCATAGTGGGTCCTATGGTTCAATCTCTCTGCTCAAGCAGGGTCATCCTAGAGAAATACAGAATTAAAATCTTAAAACGGAGTGGAAGGAAATGCAGGTCAGCCAGCACTGTCTTTATCTACTGTCCAAAAGTAGTTGAATCTGACAACTCTTAAACCCCAAGATGCATGAAAAAACAAAAAGGGCAAACTTGGAAAGGACCATAGTGGGTCCTATGGTTCAATCTCTCTGCTCAAGCAGGGTCATCCTAGAGAAATACAGAATTAAAATCTTAAAACGGAGTGGAAGGAAATGCAGGTCAGCCAGCACTGTCTTTATCTACTGTCCAAAAGTAGTTGAATCTGACAACTCTTAAACCCCAAGATGCATGAAAAACACAAGCACTGGATAGTAGTATATTTTCGAAACATTCCAACACGCTCATATAAATGTCAGCTGCACAACAAAAAGGCACAGTGCTGTGTATGTGAAGCCAGACTTGGAAGTGAAGTAAAATCTAATTATTACTCCAGAGTAGGGAGTTTTATCGACATACTCCTTTTGAATTTTCACAAGGACTGAAAAATGGAAGATAACTGCAGACCACCCAGGATGCCCTCCAGACACAGTGCAAGTGAAACATATTCATTGGGCACAGCATTTTAGCTGTTTAATCTATTTTACTTTTTTTAAACTGCCAGCAATGAAACGTGCAGCTGGGCTCTGAGAACCAAAGATCATCAAGAGCCTTAGAACAATAATGTGATGATAAATAAATCACAATGGATTAACAGCAAGAATAATGTCTGGGACCTGGCGATTATCAAATTATGTGAACTCATTTGCTGTGAAGCAATTACCTTCCAGAGTATTTCCGATTCTCGCAGTAAGTGGCCAGCTCTATTGATTCAAGATACGTCTATAATGTCAGGAGCTAAAAAAAGTGTTTCCATGCCTTGGGAAGGTGAATTCTGTTAATGCATTACTAGCAAATACTGCCACAGAATTTGGGGCAAAGCAACAAGAACACTCACAAATGCTGGGGCCAGGGTTACTACAACACTGTTACTTGTACAACAATGCTGAAGAATATGATGACCATGCTGATTAATTTATTTCCAGCAGTTCCCATAGCTTTAGTCTTAGACTTGCTATTGTCTTCAGCTGAATGATTTTAAATTTTTCTCTTTCAGGTAGAAATTTTAGAGAGGAATCTCTGCACTTCTGTATTTGTGAAATGTTAACCTGTGCTGAAAAGATGAGTTGATGTAAAGCAACTGTTTGCCAAAAAAAACCCCAACAAACCACATTACTAAATGCCAAGCATGATGTACTATTGCCCGTGAAAAATTTACCAAGCTACCTGTTTGTGTGAGACTACTAGCTTGCAGCTTAAAAAAAAAGGGATGTTTTACGATAACCAGGCTAAGCACAAAGAGATGAATCTTAATGTGCTCATCCAATTTGCATTTTTTTCCTTCAGTACAATATCTGTCCTAATGAACAGGAAGAATTTGAGGAGAATTTCACAGAATCATAGAATATTTGAAGTTGAGGACCCACAAGGATCATTAAGTCCAACTCTTGGCCCTGCACAGGACATCCCTGAGAATCACACCATGTGTCTGAGAGCATTGTCCAAATGCCTCTTGAACTCTGTCAGGCTTGGTACTGTGACCATGTCCCTGGGGAACTGTTCCAGTGCCCAACCATGCTATGGGTGAAGAGCCTTTTCCTAATATCTAACCTAAACCTCCTCTGATAAAACTTCAGGCTATTTCCTCAGGCCCTGTCACTGGTTGCAAGAGAGAAGAGATCAGTGCCTGTCCCTCCACTTCCCATCACGAAGAAGTTGTACACAGCTATGAGGTCTCCTCCCAGTCTCCTCTCCAGAGGCATTCTGCTAAATGCAGAAAGGCTTGCCCGAACTCTGGGTCTGCCATTGTCATGTTTATCACTGTTATGGTACTGGTGGGGATATGGACAAATAACATATCCAGTAAATGTTGTAAGGTTGGGGAACTTTGCCATTTTTGAGGTTATGTTAGCCAAAAAAAGTAGTTTGCTTGGTGTGGCTCATTTTCTTTGGAAAACTAGTAGCAGCTATGCTATCAAGATAACTCTTTGGTTATCCCTTACTTACATGAAAAAGGACTTGTTACCCTATATAAAGTAACAGTACTAGCTCAGCAAACCTTTTTTTAAATGAGGAAGACAGAGTGAGGCCTTAGTAAAACTGGAGGCTCAGGATACCTTCTGGAAGCTGGACCTGTGAGGTAGGGCTGGAGACAATGTAGCTTGAATCTCTTCAAAATTAATCATAGAAGCTGAAGTCATTCAGTGCTGTGTTTCTTTCCATCAGCTCAAACTCTGGCAACCAGGGCACTATGGTATCAGGCCAGCCTGGGATCCTGCTTAAGAATACTTCTAGTGAACAAAGCATGCATGAACCCAGTACTACAGCTTCACACTGTAGGTCTCTGTACAGTCCCTGCTCCAGAACCCACTTTACAGGCTTCAGGACTAAGGCTGGGGAATTTCGTGTTGATATGACAGCAAGGCTCATTGTGTAGGGACCTGCAAGCAAAGAGGCAGATTGCAAATCTTGGGTGTCCATATCCTTTATGCAGCAGGCACACTGCTGGGCACCTAGTATGCCCTTACACAGGAGTTATGTTTCTAGAGGGATATTATTGTTGTACATGGGCTCTCAAAGGTCCAGGCTGGATGCAAAGCAAAAGTGTGGGATTTGTCCTCTTGTCTTCACCCTAGAAAATAAAAAAAATCTAGAAGAAAATGTACTGGGCATACATTTCAGTCACTGGACCACACATCAGCAGCTGGGAAAGTCTGAATTAAAACCCAAATTGGCAAGTCTTTCTAAAAAAAACATTATTGTGCCTATCTGCTACAGCACTTTAGATGCCTGGAAGTCACAAAGTCAAAGCCATTAAAATATTGCACAAACAAACAGAAGATAAATCTTACATGGGCAAATATGGTTAAAACATTGTGCCAAGCCAAAAGCCTCAGCAAACAGACTTCTGAGAGAATTTATCCAGCTTCAGAAAACTGGAAGTGGTGAGGAGGTTTTCATGGCATGTACAGCTCAAATTCAACTACAACTCTTGTTGCTCAGAAGCCCTGTGACCTAGACAGGTCAATCTTTAAACTACATGCCACATTAAAAGCAGTTTTTTTAAAACCTGAACACACTGTGGCTTAACAAGGTATGGACTATAACTTAACTTTTCTTTAACTTTTGTCTCTGAGTTCTGCAGGGAACATGCTACTCTGGGTTCATCCTTTTCAGCTTTGAAATGGAGCACAGTGAGATGGGAAGGGAAAAGCAGATTGAAACATGCTTCATAGCATTTAGAGCTAGAAACCAATAAAGCTGCCTAAGACAGAGCATGGTGAAGCTTTAGCTGTGTTGAGATATCTCCTACAGAGTGAAACCACATACAACCAAGCTGCTGAGGAAGCTGGACAGCAGGCACTGATTAACACTGTATCTCTATTACACCTGCAGTTTGCAGTAGAGTTACTGGAGATCTTTAGAGTTTGGCCACCAAATGGAAGTGATATAATGTAGACACACAAAGGGAAAGAATTTAAGTTAGTCCTAAAGGTACATCTGTGCACATTCCCCCCAGTGCAGGATGTCATAAAAGACACTTACCACCTTTCCTTTAGTCATTCATTCTTAACTGAGGCTCCTTTGTACTCACCAGGTGTGGTCTTCAGTTGTATCATCTCATTACTGTACAGGATGTGATTTGCTCCAAGTTAATTAGAGCTGGTGAGGAGACTGTGGTCTGCTCTCTGAGACCTCTGCTTTAAATATTGCAAAAGTTTACTTCTAGAGCACATGAGCACGTAAATGAGAGGACCTTGCTTTATACTGCGAGGAAGGCTAGAGAACTTCGCACTCTCCTGGGAAACAGGAAATCAAAACCCTCCCCATCATTAATGGGGTAGAGTAGCAAGGCAGTGCTGAACATGACATATGAAATACGGGTTGATCAGCAGCACTGTGTCAGCATAGCTATGGCTGAGAGTGTAAAACAAGAGCAGACCCAAACTGCATATTAATTTACATAGTTGCATCTGTGAAAACTGTGTGGACTTAGAAGGGTAATGAAAGTTGCCTTGTAGTACAGTTGAACAGGGAAGCTGATATTAGCTGTACTAATGAAATAGCAATTTTGATAATTTAAGATTAATCTTTCCTAATCCTTCCCAGAAAAGTTAAGGGCTTTTGTTGTCAAAGAAATAATACTGTGGTTTTAAGGAAAACTGCCCAAGGAAAGGGTGTTGTTAAAAAGAAAAATATTTGGAGTAGAGATACTGCTGATGAAAGAGGGAAACAATCCAAACAAGGAAGAAGCAATAGACAGGAGCAGCATTCTTCTTAAGTTCCTCTAGCAACCTCTTCTGAGGTGTTCAGACCCTCCTTTGGGAATGCATTTGTGCTGTCTAAGATATTCCTGCTCTTTTATTCTTGATCAGAGTTCAGTATGATACCTCCAGAATCTCTTGGGCATTCTCTGCTGGCTTAACTTTGATGGGATAAATGGGCCACATCGTCCAAGGTGGAAACATGATCCTGCTACAGTTTAATGTGTTTACTGTGAATTGAGAATACAGAGAGGAGAGGCTGATTATTCCTACAGTGACAACCATCATTATGCACCTTCAACCTATTATTAAAAAGCTTATAAACATAGAAAAAGCAGTTAGAATGGCTCATCTGAAGTATTTACTAGCACTTTAATTGAAACAAAATCTCATACCATTTCTTCCAAGCCACAAGGAATATTAAAACCTCCTTTGACATGGGAAATTAATGATGGGAATGAGCAGTCCTTCAGGCTTCATAAGGAGGAAAAAGAGTGAAAAACATCTAGTGGTCTGCTGCTGTACCAAACATGCAATTCTGTTTCCACAAAGAAAAAACAGACTCAGAAGGGACAGACTTTTTAGCTGTGTTTTCACCAGAAGACAGATGTGATCCAAGCTACAAGAGGTTCAGAGAGAAAAGAAAACACTAGGAACTAGAGGCAATGAGAGGCAATATAGGATCTCTGCTCCTGAATCGTCCTGGAGGGCTGGGCCAAAGACGTCCTTTAACTCAGCCACCTCAGTGCCCTTGGCACGGTTGGTTTCCTCACATCCCAGAGGAAAGTGGTGGGCACAGTAGTCGGTTTCTGCTCCCCTGCTGGGTGACTTTACAGCCCACCCACTCACTACGCTGGGCCCAGCTGCCCATCCCAGCCAGGAGCAGGGCACTGGGGGTACCACTGTAGCCCCAGCCCTGGGCACTAGGCTTCTATCTCCCTGGGGATGGGGACAGACTGGGACATGGGCAGGGCTCAGTGGGGCCCATGGCCTTGCAGGGGGCTGTGGGGGCTGCTCCTGCTGCAGTGTTGCTGGAGCAGCAGCTGACAGCCTGGGGGGTGATGTGGGGTCCTGGGCAGGAGGGGGAGCCCAGCGCAGCTGACAGGGCTGCGGATGCCTCAAGGCAGTTTTAAATTCTTTCGCTGTTTCTCTTCCAGATTTTCACTCTTTTTTTCCAGTCCCGATGAGCACCTCACAGGTCAGCAGGTGGTTCTTTTGCATTCCCTCTCCCCCTCACCTTATATCTGTCCATGTGATTTATTTATGCATTTGGACTTGCTGCATTTCCCCTCCTTTCTCCCTGCTGCCCTTGCTCTCTGCAGGGCTCTCCTTCTTGCCTGCCTGGTGCCCCTGGCTGCCTGCCCCAGCCTCTCTGCCGCTGCTCCTGGGGCCCAGGGAATGTCTGCTGTGGGAATTTTGCAATGTGATAGGGTTTTGGGGAAGGGTGTGTTAATTAAGTCATTAAATACTTTCTTATCTCTGGCAGGCAAAACTGGGGAGCCGCCTTTACTGGAAGCATTTCAAAGAGTTTCAATCACATTTTCTCCTTGTTTCTCTTTCACACAAAGCACAGCATTTTAAAGCACTGATTGGTTTGAGCTTTAAAGTAACTTGTGTTATGTTTTGGTGCAATTCTGTACAAAATTGTAACAATTGTAACAATTTGGTACAGTTTGTAACAATTCTGCCTTAGCATTTTGGAACATCACAAAAGAATTTCCTTCTTTCTTCCTCTGCTACTGCATCTATTATCAATAATGCTTAATTATCCATTTGGATGCTTTTACCTGTCTTACAAAACAAAAAGTCTTACCCATACAACACAAATAATTTAATTTGAACAATTAACAAAAACAACTTAACTGGAGCCCCCTGCCGTCATTTTAAGACTTTTTTCCCCAGTAAGTGGTTTGGGGAAATGATGGCAACTGGAGTCAGTGATGGTTTGGTTTATGTCTCCAAGAAGGACTGAACCTGGCTGAGTCAGGAGTGTGCAGGATTGAGCTTAAACTGCTTAAAAAGACTTTCCCAACAAGGTCTAGTGAAAAAGCTGAGAATATTGTTCTCTCAAAAAGGAAAATATTGTTCCCTGTAACGACAGAGCTGTTGAGGTTTTATTGCCTTTGAAAATCATTCAGTGCTTAGGAATACATATTGGAAGTTATATCACAGACTCTGCAACACACATTTAAATTGTAAGTTTTCCTTCATCATTTCATGAAACACTCTTCTTATTTTTAATAGATTACTTTGTTGGAAAAGGGTAAAGTAATTTTCAAATAGAATTTTTAAATAACTTAGTTTTAAATTCAAATAAAACATATCTGAACCCCCAAACTCATTGCTTCCAAAATCACACATACATTTTGAGGAGATATTGTGTCTTTATATGACTATGAAATTTAAAACTTTTGACTCTGGTGGCTGAGACTTCCCTTTTTCAGGTTTTCTCAAATATGAAGGAGATTTTTTTTCCTTTAGAATGTTATTGTAAAGCAGAAGTTTATATTCCTTACAACTGAAAAATTCCTGGAAGCTCTAAAGAAAACACTAGACACTGGAACACATTCTATAGAATTTCAAAAATGCAAAGCAAATCTCATTGGCTTGTAAGAGTCACTTAAAGGAAAAACTATCTAAATCTACATCTGGTTTTCTTGGGGGAGGAGCGGGGAGAAGAGTGGACCTAAATGTCCCAGCCTTCTCAGACAACATTGATGTTCTTCTCATGCAGCTATTGATTTGGTGGTTTTCCAAAGACTGGGGGCTGTATGGTGGGTTTCATCAGATCCTTTGAAGTTTCTCCCCTGCTGCATTTTTGTTATGAATTTTAATTTTTGAGTGTGGTTTTGCTAACCTCAGAATATTAATTATTCTCTGCTCTGCTATTTTTGTACTTTATACATAAACTTAATCTCAAAATTAGGTTAAAAAATAGTCTTTCTATAACGATAGCCTTCTGAAGAGCTCTTTTATTTACTTGCTTGTTTGTTTGCTCAGAGGGAAGTCTTCAGCTGGAGTTGCCAAGCCCTCTTCTCTTGTAATTAAAAGGTGTGTTTGGAGCAAAAGGAAAATATGTAGTGGTTTGTTTATTCAGGAGAAAATGTTTGATTTAATTTAGCAGATTATATTCTTTAAAAGGAATAGGGTCAAAAATAGATCCTGAGCCAAATTCTGCCTTGAGCTATATCTTGCTTAAACATTGCCAGAGCTGTGCTAGGGAGCAGGTTCCCGAGATACGGTGGAGATTGTGGTGGGACTGTGTTCCATCTCTGCAGGAATATGAGGGAAGATAATAACTTTCCACTGATAGCTTGAAAAACTGGCCTTTGGTCTGCTTTTCTACCAGCTTCAACATCTGCCCATGCCGAGGGGAGAGGCTGGGGAATGTTCTCTGCACATGTGGTGCCCCATGGCAAGAAGGCTCCCTTGGCACATCACGAGTCAGCTGTGAATTACTGCAGAGAGCAGGGAGAGTGACCACATCTGTGGCAACTGAGAGAGACCAGGCAAAAGCACTAGTCTGATAAAACACATCATGGATTTTACACAGGCATCATGAGCTGAGTGTGGAAAGTTCATGAATCCCTTCTCCAGTGCTCAGTCCCATAGATGGTTCAAATACTTAATTCTGCTCTTGGAGATGCCTACATGAACCAACAGCCTGAAACAATTAGCTACCAGCTGTCACGTAATTTAGTGTTAGGATCAAGATTGTGTACAATAAGGTCCCATTGTTGCTTGGTCTCAGGGCACCTCTGCAATGCAGATAGATGTGCTTCAGCTGGCACTGCTGTGAGGAGCTCACAGCTTCCTGCTCCCAGGTGATGTAGTGCTATTCTGCAAAACAAAGAAGGACTAGTCTTGGAAAGGACATAAGGTTAGTGAAGGCTAATAAAATCGTAAAGATTTTTATGGAACTTATAGTAATTCTTCCCCTCTATTAAAGACACAGATAACATGCCTTGTATGTATGACAATAACAACATCCCACCCCTACTTACCTTCCTTCTTAATTCCAGGTCTCTGTGAGCATAGCAGCAAGGGGAAGGGGGGTGGGGAAGTCTGCAGGCCATTAGTGTGAGTCTTTATCCTCTGCTGAGGATGTCCTCGTTCAAGCTCTGCAATTCTATCTTTTTAGTGGTTTGATCTTTTGATCCTCATCTCCATCCCTTCTTTACATAAAGTAAAACACTAAACAATAGCAGATACTGAAGGAAGAATGCAAACCAAGGAAAAATGCAGAGATACTATATAAAGTACTTGTCTACAGCCATTTGCAGCTTGGGACCACCTTAGATAGATAGAAGGGGTAATTCATACTAAACATTACTTGATGGCTTTTTCTTCCTTTTTCCTCCAGTTGCTCTCTGAACTTATGGGAACTTCCCAGACTCCTGGTGTCCTGTGACAAGGGGCTTTACAGCTTAACTCTGTATGGTGCTAAGAAGTACTTTCCATTATTTTAACTGTTTTGTTTCATGCCCCGTGATTTTTTTTTATGTTCTAAGAGAAAGTTGTTATCTGCTTTTATTTTCTGCATCATTCATGATTTTATCAGCCTCTGCCATAAGGCTCCTGCCCCCTTAATTTCTTTTCCCTGAGGAGCAGATGACCTGAAAAACAGAGGCGTATGAAATCCTCCCAGGTACATTTAACAGAAGAGACAGTCACAAAGTGTCTCCTTGTAAAAGCAAAAGCAACAGCCTTAGTCTGTGCTAGAGAGTCTTCTTTCTTGAAGGAATGTCTTTGTGCAGAGTAACACTCGAATTTGAGCTCTAAAAGCAAGACCTTGACCTTCTGCCAGTCTAGTTAAACCAGCTTTACAAGTATTATAAATCCTGAGCTGGTTCAAAGATTTTAAACAACTACACTTTGTTTTGAATCACAAGCAGCAACAGAACATTCGTGCTGCATTCCCATGACTACTTTAGTGAGAAATTTAAACTCCGAAGAAATAAAATGTTACTTTCAAGGTTTTTAGATAAAGTATCTATTTTAGGAAAGTATTTTTAATAGTTGTGGATAGTGTTTTGCCTCTGGCTCTTCTTTCTTTACTATTTATTGTACCGTATTTCCCAACAAACAGCAGCTGCTCTCCAGTGTATGTGTGGCTCTATTTTGCAGCTGTGTTTAGGATATGCAGGAATTTGAAGGTGTTGATCTATGCAATGGCTCTACTGCCCCACCTGCAGGCCTGGGGCTTACCTTTAGACCTGCTTTCTATCAGACAAAGACTTCTGCATCTTAGAGGCAAAGGCATGTTCGAACAGTGTCTGACATCAGTGGGACTGAAGACCCAACAAGAGATTTTTTTATTGCTATTCTGTTTGAAAATAATTTTAAGCTGCAGAAAGTGAAAACACTTATCTCGCACCTATAAACCACAATATCTGCTTCGATTAAATGTGTTTCCCTGCATCACTTTGCCCTCCTAGGTTATTCTGTCTACATGTGGAGGTGCCTAGGATGAGTCTGGAAAATGGCTCACAGAGGTGTTGTAAGCTGAAACCAGCCCTTGCTGCCCTGCAGCAGGACTTCAGCATGAGACCCCAG
>NW_008685505.1:0-484 GCF_000695815.1 Acanthisitta chloris
ATGGGGTGCAGGGGAAAGGGGGTGAGAGGATGAGGGGAGGGCAGGAAGAGGGAGAGCAGGAGCTGGGGAAAGGGATGGAAAAGGAGGCGGAAACGAGGGAGCACAGGCGGGGGGAAGATGGGGGGCGGAGGGAAAGGCGGGTGGAAGATGGGGTGCAGAGGAAAGGGGGGTAGGAAAGGGGAGAGAGGGTGCTGGTGGGAGAGAGGGTGCAAACAAGGGAGCACAGGGGGGATTGGAATATGGGGTGTGGGTGAAAGGGATGCAGGAAAAGGGAGAGAGGGAGCTGGGGTGCTGGTGGGAGATGGGGTGCAGGGGAAAGGGACTGCGAGGAGGGCAGGAAAGGGGAGAGAGGGAGGTGGGGAAAGAGGTGGAAACGAGGGAGCACGAGGAGCGTTGGAATATGGGGTTCAGGGGAAAGGGGATCAGGAAAGGGGAGAGAAGGAGCTGGGAAAAGGGGTGGAAAAGGAGGTGGAAACGAGGGAGC
>NW_008685505.1:605-6440 GCF_000695815.1 Acanthisitta chloris
AGGGAGCGCACAGGGGGGGTTGGAATATGGGGTGCAGGGGAAAGGGGGGTGGGAAAGGGGAGAGAGGGAGCTGGGGTGCTGGTGGAAGATGGGGCGCAGGGGAAAGGGGGTGCAGAAAAGGGGTGCTGGAAAGGGGAGAGAGGCAGCTGAGGAAAGGGGGGTAAAAGGAGGTGCAAATGAGGGAGCACGGGGGGATAGAATATGGGGTGCAGGAAAGGGGAGGGAGCTGGGGATGGTGGTGGGAGAGGGGGTGCAAATGGGAGCACAGGGGGGTGGAAGATGGGAGGGCATACTGCAATTGCAAAGGGGGTGCCTGGAGGTGAGGGGGTACAGTGCAAAGGTGGGAGCAGAGAAATGGGAGGGTGCTAAAGCAAGGTAGGATCCAATAGAAAAGAGGGTGCACAGGGGACAGGCAAGTGGTCGACAAGGTGCAGTGTGAGGTGGTGTGCAGGGAGACAAGGGAGTGCAATGTAAAGAGGTCATGCATGGGGCAGAGGGTACTAATACAAGGCTGGCACGGGGAGAAATGCAAGAAAGGGCGCACAGAGACAACTGGGGTGCAGGAGTCAAAGGCCCCCCAATGTAAGGGCAGGGGTGTGCAAAAGAAAGGGAGGGAAGTGGGATCTGTGGGCAGGTGCCTGCTGCTGCAGGGGTGCAGTGGGGTGACACAGCACCACTCCGTGCCCAGCAGTGTGGGGGTGGCAGGGAGGTGGGGGTGCACAGCCCAGGCAACCTGTGGGGAGGCATCTGGGGCTCAGGGGGCTGGCAAAGCCCCCTGGGCTGTTGGGGAGAGCTGAGCAGCCACCTGCCTCCCTCCTTGGAGAGGGAAAACCATGTCTGCTCAGCCTCAGTGCAGAGCAGCAGAGCTCCAGTGTGGTGGTGCTTGCAGAGTGATGACTTGCAGGGGACAGAGGGGCCTGGTGGGCATTGGCTGCTATTCTGGACCAACACGGTGCTGTAACCTCATCTATGCTTGCTGGTACCGCCGTGCCCTTCACCCTGGTCACCAGCGTAGTCTGAGTCACCAGGAAATCTGATAAGGCTCTAATAAAACCACTGGAGTAGAGTGGGGGAGTTGCTTGGCACTGTGCAGCTGGGCTCAGCCACCCTGATTTCTTGGCTCTGCTCCCAACATCCTGAGCGTCATGTGCGTGTGATAGGAGCCATCCAAACCAGCAGGAGTTTTGACCTGATTTATTAGCTAAACTTTAGAAGCCAAAGGGCCTTTTGGTAAAGATGCAGCCCTTGTGGGGGGCACTCAGTGTGGGGAAGGCATGAGCCCTTGCTGTGACACGTGGCAGCTAAACCTCGAGCTGTGAAGGTTACGCTCACTGGTTTGCATTGGTTACATTCTTGATTTAAGACGGCATCAGCTCCCAGAGTGCTGGTGGCTGGAAGGCTGCAGGGAATGTAGCCCTTCCCAGCAGGCAGGAAGGGAGCCCAGCAGCCCTCCTGGTGGAAATCATCCACAAACGTGACCCATCAATTAAAGGGAATCTCAGCCTCTGCAGGAACCAGCTAGGTGTGTCAATTCCTCTCTTCCGCTTGGTTATGTGCTGGATAGGCCAATTAATCTGTTTTAGCAATTAAGCAAGAAATTCTGAGTGTTTCTCCTTTTGAAAGGGCTTAGTCATATCTAGGTGAGAAGCCTGAGCTGAGACGACGCAGTTGGTACACGTTTGGGTTGAGGCAGGACCACTGGCAGCACACAGAGAATGAGAGACTCAAGGAGAAAACACGGGGGCTGGTTTCTTTCAGAAACAGTTCCTAGAAGCTAAAACTGGTACAATGTTCTTGTGAAATAACTGGGTCAGGTTTTCCTACCTCCTCGTGCCTGGATCAGTTGGCAGCCGCAGTGGGTAGGGCTGAGCTGGTTGGTACCTGGCTGGTGTGTGTTTGCCAGGAGGGATGCAGCATCTGATGCTTTGGTAGGAGATTCCCAGTCTGTCTGGCTGAACTGTCTGAAGGGCCTTTCAACCTGTTGCACTCTGCAAAGGATTTTGGTTGGGGCAGATTGTTGAGACAGAGGAAAAATATCCATCCCTGGAGGTGTCCAAGACCAGGTTGGATGGAGCTTGGAGCTTGGAGCAACCTGGACTAGTGGATCATGTCCCTGTCCATGGCAGGGGTGGAATGAGATGAGATGCTAAGTCCCTTCCAACCCAAACCATTCTGTGATTCTATATTCCTGCTTCCTCTGTGTCAGGAAATGAAAACCTGGAGACATCCAATTAAATCCGTGTTCCCAAGTTAATCCATTGGCTCTTCAGTGCTCTGACAGTGGCAAATATCCCCATCAGGGCCTTGGGGCTTGAGCTGCCTTGGGACTTTACCAGTTCTTTGTGTTTCCTGTGTTAGGAGAGGAGTCCAGTTACCTCCAGCTTGTCCCTGCTTCCTCTGTGTCAGGAAATGAAAACCTGGAGACATCCAATTAAATCCGTGTTCCCAAGTTAATCCATTGGCTCTTCAGTGCTCTGACAGTGGCAAATATCCCCATCAGGGCCTTGGGGCTTGAGCTGCCTTGGGACTTTACCAGTTCTTTGTGTTTCCTGTGTTAGGAGAGGAGTCCAGTTACCTCCAGCTTGTCCTGGCCCAGCCAAGAAGCTCACAGTGACTCCTGGAACCTGCACCATCCTGGCATTGGGAGGGAATGTAATTAGGATTAAGCTCCTTAGCCTGGGAAGGGAGAGCAATACAACTACATGAACACGCAGAGGGAGCTTTAAAAATGTCACATCAAGCAAATTCTGTGAGTTATAATACACTAGGGCTTATGCTGTTTTATCCTGGAGAGCAAATCAGACACACTGTGCACACCTGAGGATGTGTGGATCTCAATTTTATCCCAGCTGCACTAGCCTGACCTGCAAACAAACCCTAGTCTAGCTCCAGGTGTCTGCAGGACAAACCATGTGGCTTCTCTCTCACAGAGCAAGATCCATAACTATGGAGCTGTGCACATGCACTCTGAGTGTAAAATTCAGCCTTTATGTGTGAGTTGTGGAGTTTTACACTGAATTTTCTTTTTTTTTTCTTCTGTGTGCAGCAGAGATTGAGGATAGAAAAGAGAACAGTATCTATTGAAAGGGTTAAAAATGCCTTCTGTGTAACTTGTTTTCCCTCAAACATTGTAAGAAGGGCAAGGCAGCTCTCAGGCAGTTTCATTCCTTGCTCCCTGTACCTTACCTTGAACTGAAAACCCCACGACTCTGTGCCTTGAGGATACTCTCCCAGGTGGTGGTTATCCTGCAGGAGCTGGGAGAACACCTTGTTCACAGTCCCCAATGTGTCTCTTTGAGACTGCAGCAGGAAACTTCAGCCCTGACAGCCAGAACCAGCAAAGTCCTCTGTGGCTTCAGCCCTGTTAAGCCTGTCTGTCACCAGCCTGAAAAAAAAAATCAAGCTCCAGTGCCCCAATTTTCTCTCCATCAGCCAGTAAAACTTCCATGTCAAGGGCATCTGAAGCCTGCCTGATTTTCTGTGTGGAACTCTGGATCCCCATGAGGACAGCATCTGTGAAAAGAAGATAAACCCCTTTTGTAAGGATGGTAGTGATGGATCCTGATTATTATTTGTTTAATTAAGAGTCTGGACAGATGCAGAGGCAACAATTAACAATTATCTTCTGTAAAGAACTTTGACAACAGCTGAATAAGTTAATGGGTTGTGGGATGGAGACAAATCACTGCAGCTTTGTCTGTGAGGCTGGAGGCAGAGGGAGAGTCCTCAGGCTTCCACCTAAGGTCTGGTTTAAGGAGCTTGTGCTCCTTCTGTTGGAATAAGCAAGTAGCAATTTCCCTCTGCCGTGCAGCTGGGATTATCTGGGAGCCAGGGAATTGGGTTCTAAATGAAAATTTAAACTATTCATTACACTTTATTAATAGACTTGGGGAATGTTTAATTGTGGAAATAAATTACAGGGAGATGATTTGGTAACTTTTGATTTCTTTTATACACATCCCAGTTTTGGGTTCGCTGAGATAATTGGGACTAGAGGGGACAGCAGCCTTGGCTTCACCCCGTGTCTGTCCCCGGTGTCCGCGGAGAGGACGAGGAGAAGGGAAGGTTTTCAAACACTGCCACCCCCTGGCTCCTTCCACAGGAGTTTGGTTTTCCAAAGGAGCCGAACGTTGTGCTGCCTGGGAGAGCTCTGAACTTCACTTCTATCAGTTGTGCTGGAAAGACCAAGTGCTGGGATGAGTTTTCCTGCAGGGCTCAGTCACTGCTGCCTGTGGAGAGGTCAGAGAGTCACAGAATGTCCTGAGTTAAAAGGGACCTGCAAGGATCATCAGTCCAACTCCTGCCCTGCCCAGGACACCTCAACAATCCACCCTGTGCCTGAGAGCTTTGGCCAAACACTCCTTGAGCTCTGTCAGCCTTGGGGCTGTGACCACTGCCCCGGGGAGCTGTTCAGTGCCCAAACACCTCTGGGGGAAGAACCTTTGCCTAATCTCCAGCCTAACCCTCCCCTGACACAGATCCAACCATTGCCGTCCCTGGTCCCAGAGAGCAGAGATTAGTGTCTGTCCCTCATGAGGAACAGAATCATGGAATGGTTTGGGTTGGAGGGATCTTAAAGCTCATCTTGTTCCACCCCCTGCCACAGGCAGGGACCCCTTCCTCCAGCCCAGGTTGCTCCAAGCCCCATCCAACCTGGCCTGGAACTCTTCCAGGGACAGGGAAGCTTCAGACCCCAATGAGTTCTGCCCTCAGCTTCCTCTTCTCCAGGCTGAACACACCAAGTACCCTCAGGCTGTGGCTTCCCCTCTGAACCCTTCCCCATCCTCACAGCTGAGTTCACACCCTGAGCTGCACACAGAGTTTGGTGGCTTCCCCTGTGTCAGGGTGACTTGTGTGGGATGGCCCTGGTGGCACCAAGGCAGCACTGAGGGGCTGTGGAGCACAAACCCCATAGCTGCCCAGTGAGATGACTGGGCCAGGCCCCACTGAGAGGGTCCTGGCACATAGAATCATCAAGGTTAGAAGAGATCTTTAAGATCATCAAGTCCAACCATTCACCTGTCACTGCTGTAACCCCTAAACCCTAAACAATATCTTTCAACACTAGATCCAGACACTTCCAGGGATGGGGACTTCAGCACCTCCCTGGGGAATTCCCTTTTCAGTGCCTAACAGGGATTTTGTTTCTAATATCTACTCCTAATCTCCCGTCTCAGCTCATGGCCATTCCTTCTAGTCCTCTCACTGCAGGTGTGGCAGAAGGGACCATCCCCACCTCTCTACAACTCCCTTTCAGGTAGCCCTGCTGATGGGGATGGGGAAGAGGAGCCAGTGAATGGGAAAAAGGAGCAGGGAAAGTGGGAATAGGATCCAGGGAATGGGAAGAGAAGACGGAGAATGAGAAGAGGAGATGGATAATGGGAAGTGGAGATGGGGAAGAGGAGCCAGGCAATAGGAAGAGAAGAAAGGGAAGGGGAAGAGGAGTCAGGCAAAGGGATAGGGAGCCAGGCAAGGGGAGCTGGAGAACGGGGAAGAGAAGCCAGGGAATAGGAGTCAGGCAAAGGGATAGGCAAGGAGAGCAGGAGAAGGGGGAAGGGAAGCCAGGGAATAGGACAGGGAGCCAGGGAAGGGGAGTCTGGAAAAGTGATAGGGAGACAGGCAAGGGGAACTGGAGAAGGGGAAGAGAAGTCAGGGAATAGGATAAGGAACCAGGAAAGGGGGAAGAGGAGCCAGAGATGGGGAAGAGGAGCTGGAAAAGGGTAAATAGGAACCGGGTTAGGGTGGCAGCCATCACTCCCCTCGCCGACTACAACCCCCAGCATCCCCTTCGCGCGCCTCGCTCCCGCCCCCTCCACGCCGATTGGTGGAAACGCT
>NW_008685506.1:0-4564 GCF_000695815.1 Acanthisitta chloris
AGGAGCTGCCCTGCCTGGCTGGCGCTGTCCTCGGGGAGAAGGGACTGCCCTGGGGGTTGTTTCCTGAGGGGAAGGGTCTCCTCTCCTAGGCTGGTGCCATCCCTGAGGAGAAGGCATTTCTTCCAGGCCAGGTCCCTCAGGATAAGGGTCTTCCCTGCCAGGCTGATTCTGGTCCTGAGAAGAGACTTCTCTGGGGCTTGTTCCCTGAGCCTAAGGGTCTCCGTCTCCTCTGCCACAGTCCCTGAGGAGATAAGACTTCCTCGGGGCCCATTTCCTAAGGAGGAGGGTCTCCTTTGCCAGGCTGACCCTGTCCCTGAGGACAAGGGACTTCCCAGGGTCCGTTCCCTGAGCAGACAGGGATGACACTGTCCCAGAGGACAAGGATTGCCCCGGGGCCAGTTGCCCGAGGAGAAGAAGGATCTGCTCTGCCAGGCTTACTCCATCCCAGAGGGGAAGGCACTTCTCTGGGCCCATTCCCTGAGGAGAGGGATTTCCCCTGCCAGGCTGATGCCATGCCGGAGGGCAAGGGGCCCCTGCTCATGCTGAGCCCCAGACCCTGAGGAGAAGACCTTCCCTATCCAGAGCAGACCCAAGGACAGGAGCCAGGCTGACATGGTTCCCAGGGAGAGGGATCTTCCTTCAAACAGCTGGTTGTGCCCCTTATCCTCATTCCCCTCCTGAAGGTGGACATGTCATTGCTAATTCCTTCTCTCCTTGGCAGTGGAAGTGGCCACCAAGGCCAACCCTTGGGACGGGAAGACGCTGAAGCCGGAGAGCGTGCGCTCCCAGCTGGACACATCCCTGGAGAGGCTGAAGAGGAGCAGTGTGGAGCTGTTTTACCTCCATGCCCCTGACCACAGCACCCCAGTGGAGGAGACACTTCGTGCCTGCAACCAGCTGCACAAGGAGGTACAGGGCAGAGTCCAAGCCTGGATAATCCTTGATTCCCTCCTTCCCACCACTGTTTTGAGCCCAGGCTGCTTCTTGTGCCTGTGTACAGCTCTGGGTTTGTGCCCCACTCAGAAAGGAGTGAGTGCAGAGCCAGAGAGCAGGGCAGCAGCTGCTGCTCTGTAGGTGCTCACGTGGTGCACTTTGTTCCCAACAGCTCTTGGAAGCTTTGGAACTGTCTGAACTTTGCTTCCAGCCGTGTTCACTGGGTTAGGATTGGTGCTGGCAGTGGGTGAAGAATTCCTGAATTGCATTAGTCTAATTATGCCATTTAAATTGGAAGGTGTGGATTCCAAATGAGCAGAAAATAGGGAATGCTTTTGTCAGGTCTTAATGATTCATAGTTGTTTGTGGTTGGTGGATAGGGATGAGGACTCTGGACTAAAGCTGGGTGACTGTCCTTTTCCCCACACCCATCTTGCACTGTCTGGGGCCAAATGAACTGTTAAAAGCTGGAGCTGAACTCCCTTTTATTCCTCTGCAGGGAAAATTCAAAGAACTTGGTCTGTCAAACTATGCAGCTTGGGAGGTGGCAGAAATCTGCACTATCTGCAAGTACAACAACTGGGTGATGCCAACTGTGTACCAGGTGAGGAGTCCCCAAATTTTGGACCAGCCCTTAATGTGCCTGATAGAAACACAGAGAAGGAACTTGCTGCAGTTAGTCTGAGAAGTCACAGAATCCCAGAATCATTGAGGTTGGAAAAGATCTCCAAGACCATCAAGTCCAACCTGTGACCCATCACCACTTTGTCAACTAGACCAGAGCACTGAGTGCCATGTCCAGTCATTTCTTGAACACCTCCAGGGATGGTGACTCCACCACCTCCCTGGGCAGCACATTCCAGTGCCTGACAGCCTTTTCCATGAGGAAATTGAGATCAGGAGGCTGAGTGAGGAGTCACTGGAGTCAGTGACTGCCTTGATGTATATCATTCGCAATCCTTCAGCGAGTCTGTTCCTAACCAAATCAGAACCTCCTGTGACCTGCAGCTGCTCTCCATGATAAATATTATCAGGGAAGGGTGGGCAGAGGCTGATGCTGTGTCCTGAGCTGTGTTTGAAGTTGTCTCCTCACCTTTTTGCAGGGTATGTACAACGCGACCACGCGGCAGGTGGAGGCTGAGCTGTTCCCCTGCCTCAGGCACTTCGGGCTGAGGTTCTATGCCTACAACCCACTGGCAGGTACAGGGAGGGCAAGGGCCACACTTTGAGCCAAAACCCTGAGAAATTGGGGCTGTTAAGAGCCAGCCCATCCCTGAATGTGCTCTTTCCCAGGAGGGCTGCTGACTGGCAAGTACAAGTACGAGGACAAGGACACACGACAGCCCACTGGGAGATTCTTTGGGAATGACTGGGCTCAAGCCTACAGGGACAGGTATGGTTTGAGCTGACAGATGAGTAGGAATAGCTTGCATGAAAAAAACCCAAAACACACTAATAATCAGCTGAGAGGGAACAAAATTGACCAAAGTTTGTGCAGGGATGACATCAGCGTATGTGGGTAGGGCTGTGGCATGTAGGGCTCAGGCTGAGCTCACTCACAGCTTGCAGAGGAGATTGCAGAAGTCCTCAGAGGATGCAAAGAGTTGTCCGAGTCTTCCTGAAAGCCTTTTGATTGGAATATGGATGTACCTGAAAGCTTTTGCTTGGAATACAGATGTTCCCAAAAGCCTTTTGATTGGGATATGATATACCACTCACCAGTCTCTTGATTGGGATATGGATGTACCACCCCCTGGAGGTCTCAAGGGCAGTAAGAGTGATTTTTTTTCTTGCAGATACACCAAAAAGCACAATTTTGATGGAATTTCCCTAGTTGAAAAAGCTCTGAAAGATGCCTATGGCTCCAGTGCACCCACCCTGGCGTCTGCTGCGCTGCGCTGGCTCTACAACCACTCCAAACTGCAGGTGAGAGCTTGATGTCACCACAGCCAACAGCCTGGGCAGCTCCAGCAGGGCTGGGCAGGTGTTGTGGCACCCAAATGGGAATTTCAGTGGAGTTCTCTTTTATTCTGCATATTCCGTGGGATTGTGGTGTTCCAAAGTGGATATTGCTGTATGGACTCTGTCAGGCTGCAGGAGCGAGTCAATTCTGTGCTCTCCCATAGTATCCTGTGTGCTTAGGATTGGACGAAGTGGAAGGTGCTTATTGCTGGGTCTTGGCTTCTCACCCACTCAGCTTCCCTGGAAGGACAGGACTTGCTGTTCATCAGACTGGGAAACTAATGGTTATATTCCCCATCTCCCCCAATATTCCCATAGCCCATCATAAAGCAGGATTTGGCAACTTTTGAGGAGTTGGCATGACTTGGAGATGTCCTGTCCTTGTGAGCAGAATTCCTGGTGTCGGTGTCTGAACATCCAGAAGCCACTGGATGTGCTTACTGGGAACAGATGTTTAGTCTAGCCTGCAATGAGGTGAACTTGGTTTCTTTTGGGATCAGCAGCACCTTGTATCTCTTCCCAGGGTTCCCTTGGAGACGCAGTGATCATTGGGATGTCCAACTTGGAGCAGCTAGAGCAGAACCTTGACTACAGTGAGGAGGGTCCTCTGCTCCCACCCGTGGTGGAGGCGTTTGACCAGGCCTGGAACCTCACTGCCCACGACTGCCCCAACTACTTCCGCTAGGACTGGGGCACAGTGCGGCTGTCCTGGGGTGGAGAACGGAGCACCAGGCTCTGGGAGCACAGCAGAGGCACTTCCCACCCTGGCCCTTGAGCCGTGTGCAGATGAGTTGAGGTTTTACCTGAGTTAATGAGGCTTTGCAGGACCCACGATCGCTGTCTTGCCTTGGTGTTCCTTCCCTCCCAACCCTTCAGGTCCCCACAGCACAGATGGTGAGTGAAGATGCAGTTGATGAGGAAAATGAATATGGTGAAGGCTCCAGTTCTGCCTAAATGTGAAACCTTCAGTAATTAAGTATAAGAATAAAACCTTTTCTAAGCAGAGCCCAGCTCTGACCTATACCTACAGCCTGGCTGCATCTCCTTGGCAGCACTTGGTGATTTGAATCGCAGGAAGGACCTTAAAGTTCATCTCATTCCACCCCCTGCCCTGGGGACACCTTCCACTAGGCCAGATTGCTCCAAGCCCCATCCAGCCTGGCCTTGGATACTGCCAGGGATGGGGCAAAATCCTAATGATTGAGCTAAGTATCTTCTGTGTCAGAGTAACAAACCCTCAGCATCTTCCCCACTGTGCTACATCTGAGTTGCACACCCTTTTCTGCCTAGTGCCCATCTCTGAGGTGGCATTTTCCCAGATCTCAGTAACAGCAACAACAGCTGAAGTTGTATATAGGCATATATATATATATAAAAACATAGACCATTTTTTACAAAGAACATATTTGAGCTGATCATCCTTATCCAGGGTCAAACTGGGAAGGGAAACATCCTCCTCTTTTTGTCCTTAGAGCAGAACTGTGGTGCCCAAGCTGCTAGTCCTCATTACTGTCATTCTCCTCCTCCTCCTCCTCCTCCTCTTCCTCCTCCTCCTCTGCTGTGTCTCCCATGAGTTTCTGGAAGTCTCCAGTCTCAGAATTCCACAGGAATTTGATGGTGACTTTAAACTCTGCCATCTCATAGCCGAAGAGTTTCTAGGAAAGGACAC
>NW_008685506.1:4604-6750 GCF_000695815.1 Acanthisitta chloris
TCAAGTGGTCAGTACCACTCCCAGCTGGGAACTGCAGCAAAGCACGAGCCAAGAAAACTGCTGCAGAGTGTTAGGAGTTGCATTAGGAATGTGTGAGGATGTTTGCTGCACTGCACCAACTGATATCCAAAAGTACTGCTCAGCTCCTTCCCAGAACTCACAGCCTCCCGTGGGATTTAACTGCACAGGGAATCACTCTGTGTGAGGAAAGAGGATTATTCTGTACTCACCAGCACACGAGCCTGTTCTGGGGTGAGGACATCTCCCTCCTTGCAGACTTCGTAATCTGAGAGCAGAGTCACCACTCCTGCAGGAACAAAACCCTTGGAACAGGCTCCAGGTACTGGGTACCTCCCTGGAATGTGGGGTGCAGAGCCAGGACTTCCTCCAGTACCACCATTTGGAGCCTACACCTTTCCATTGGTGTCCCCCAAGGAGCTGGGTGACATCAGCTCCAAAAACCCACATTTGGTTTCTGGATGGGTTAGCTCCAGCTGTTTCACTAGGAAAGGATATCACAGTAAGTTAAGGGGTTGGAATGGAGTTTAGAGATGATCCAGCCCCAGCCCCAACCCCTGCCCTGGGCAGGGACACCTCCCACCAGAGCAGGTTGCTCAAGGCTTTAGCCAACCTGGCTGTGAACACTGCCAGGGTTGGGGCAGCCACAGCCTCCCTGGGCAACCTGGGACAGTGTCTCACCACCCTCACAGGGAAAATATCTTGAAATATCTTGTAGAAACTTGGTTGTTTCACTCATCCTTTGCCATGAGTTTGGGAAGAACAGCACAAGAAGGACATCAGGAGTCCTAGCACCAGCCCAAAAGGAGAACATTGTCCATTGGGTTTTTCCAGATTCAAGTTCTCCTCTCTAACATTCTCCATAAGAGATGCTCCCTGCAGAGCCAAATCCCAGAGCTGCCATTCCCAGCCACCCCACACACCTTTCTTCAGTGCCGTGGGCAGTCCCAGCTGCCGCAGCTGTGGCTCCATGGAGTGAGGGAACTGCTCCAAGGGCCCTGTGTCCAGGCTCACCCCGAACGTCGCCTTGTTCCCCGCGCGGGCAAAGTCCATCTCCCGGAACTTGGAGAACCACCTGGGACAGACATGAGCAACAGCTGCTTCAGCCATGGAAAGAACAGCCCTTGGACACAACAGGGATGAGGGCACAGCCTAAGTGCTGGTGTTGCCCAAAGAAGCTGTGGCTGCCCCATCCCTGGGAGTGTTCCAGGCCAGGTTGGATGGGGCTTGGAGCAACCTGGGCTGGTGGAAGGTGTCCCTGCCCATGGCAGGGGGTGGCACTGGATGGACTTTAAGGTCCCATCCCATCCAAACTATCCTGTGATTCTGCTTTAAGGAGTGAAGGAGCCAAGTGGGAACAAAAAGGCTGTGCCAGACAGGTACTTACTCATCCACCTCCTCCCTGGTGCGGTTGGTGAAGAGGAGCCCAACTTCCCCCCTCAGGTGTTTGCTGACCTGGAAGAGAGGAACATTCCATGGAGCTTGGGCAGCACAGGGAATCAATCACCTCATGGGCTCAGCCCTGTGCACTGCGAGAGCTCCACCAGCAACACATCCTTTGTGTCAGGACATGGGTAGACTCAACGGAAACACCCACAGACCTGTGACCTGAGGAGCTCTGGAGTCCCAGGATGTTATTCCATGATGTGGAATAAGGCAGGGAAAGCTTTAGGACCCACATGCAAAGCACTGAGCCCTCACCTTGTGCAGGTTCTCCTTGTACTCGCTGCTCGGCTCACGGCCCAGTGCCACCATCATCACCTTGTTCTTCCCAAAGAAGATCCTGGGGGAGGAGGAAGAGCAGGAAGATGAGGGTGAGGCTGTCAGCCCTGGGATCACACACCCCTCAGGCACCCCCTGCCCACCTGCTGTGCTTCCAGGCATTCCGCACGTCCTTCAGCTTGTTGTTCCTCATGTTGGCGACTGAGAACACGAAGATGTACTTGTAGGTGTCCACACATTGTCGCAGCTGCGGGACAGCCGTTACCAGGACAGGGACTGGGACTGGGATAGGGCCAGGAGGCAGGGATAGGGATTGGGATAGGGACAGGGTCAGGGTCAGGGATAGGGACAGGAGGCAGGGATAGGGACAGGGACTGGGATAAGGACAGGAGGCAGGGATAGGGAT
>NW_008685506.1:6840-7543 GCF_000695815.1 Acanthisitta chloris
CGGTCCAGCCGTTACCAGGACAGGGACTGGGACTGGGATAGGGCCAGGAGGCAGGGATAGGGATTGGGATAGGGACAGGGTCAGGGTCAGGGATAGGGACAGGAGGCAGGGATAGGGACAGGGACTGGGATAAGGACAGGAGGCAGGGACAGGGACTGGGATAGGGACAGGAGGCAGGGGCTGTGCCATGCCACACTCACCTCAGTGATCAGTGCCTGCTTAGCCTCCAGCCCCTTCCGGCGCGTTTGCGTCAGGGACACTGCGGGAACAGAGTGAGTGTTAGCGTGGGGTGAGGTGGGATGGGGAAGGGAATGGGAAGTGGAAGAGGAATAGGATAGGGAGGGAGAAGGTGATGGTGAAGGGGACAGGGACAGGAAAAAGGAAGGAGATGCGGTTTGAGATGGGGAAGGGGAAGGTCTAGGACCAGGTCTGGGTCCAGGGAAAGGGGAAAGGGAAGAGGATGGGGACAGAGATGGGAAAAAGGATAGGGATGAGGATTTGAAAGGGATGGGGATAGGGAAAGGGATGAGATGAGGATAGGGATGGGATGGGGATGAGGAAAGTGATAGCGATAGGGAAAGGGATGGAGATAGGGAAGGGGATGAGAAAGAGAAGGGGATGGGGATAGGGAAAGGAATGGGGATAGGGAAAGGGATGGGGATGAGATGAGGATAGGGATGGGATGGGGATGAGGAAAGTGATG
>NW_008685507.1:0-20739 GCF_000695815.1 Acanthisitta chloris
GAGAAGAACAATGAAGCTGGTGAAGGGACTCATGCACAACTGCTATGAGGAGAAGCTGAGGGAGCTGGGGGTGTTCAGCCTGGAGAAAACGAGGCTCAGGGGAGACCTTATCACCCTCTACAACTCCCTGACAGGAGGTTGGAGTCAGGTGGGGGTTGGTCTCTTCTCCCAGGCAACCAGCAGGAGGACAAGAGGGCACAGACTCAAGCTCTGCCAGGGGAGGTTTAGGCTGGGTATTAGGAAGATTCACCACCCCTGGAGGTTTTCAAGATGAGACTAGATGTGGCACTTTGTGTCATGGTCTAGTAATGACGGTAGGTTTGGACTTCATGATCTTGGAGGTCTCTTCCAACCCAGTTTATTCTGTGATTCTATGATATGGAAGACTTCTTACATAACATGACAGAAAGATGAGTTTGCTGATCTGAATTCTCACAACAAGCTTTCAAAAAAATGTCTTTAAATAACTTTTACACAAATTCTTCAGTAGCATTATGCAACCATGACCTTCCTTTCAGTTGTTAGCTGTGGTGGCTACATGGTCACTCAAAATTTATCAATACAATAGTAACATTGGTTTCTAACACAGCCTGGGGCAGAAGTGAGGAAGTTCTTGCCTTTTATTCATCAGACAGAAGAGAAGGAGTCATAGCCACTGTGACTAAAATGAGGTATTTAATCCAGATAAATTAGCTCTGCCTTTACCTGTATTCACCAGGATGCACATTATGGTATGTACAACTCTGCCCCATCATCTGGGCACCTGCGGAATGTGACAACCTTCCCCATCTGGGCTGGTTGTCCACATTGAACCGACCTCTCACCTCAGAAACAAAGAGTTATGAATCTGCAAGTATCATCTCTTTCCACAACTGAGCTATAGTTTGTGAGATGTTACAGTAAAACTAAGATTCACCTAGTGAGATGAATTGCTTTAAATAAGTTGCCCTAAAATTAGGAACCTAAAACTATATTTAGACAATTAAAGGACTGTCCCAGTTTTCAAAAGTTTCCTTATCTGGATGGAGCAACTCAGTGATCATCTTGCTCAGAACAATCAGGCCACCTATTTAAAGTGTCTTGGCTGAGTTTTTTAAAATCAATTTAATTATTGATTACCTAAATAGACTCCATCACTAAACAGTGACTAGTGACTCACTTACACTGAAGGAAAATAAAGACAAGTAAAGGATTTCAAAGAAGAATATATATGAGAGACTTAGGGTAAAGATAATCAGATTGCATCACTGTTGCTTAATTTTTTATACCTACTAGGATCACTATGGAACTTCAACAGAATCAAATCTTTTATTTTACTTCTTATGCAGTTCAGGATGAGTTGAAAAATTCATATACAGTTTTTTCCTTAAAATGCAAACAAACAAATAACTAAAATACATTAATATTTGTTTCTACTTTAAGAAAAAAATCTGGAAAATTATGTTAGATTTTCCACTACTACAAAGTTACAAGAAGTCCAAATCTGTTTGATTTCCTATAGAACTTGCATTGCCTTTCAGGTGAGTTTCTCCAAGTTGTAAATGACACTTTGAAAAGAAAAAATTGTTTAAGGTTAAAATGCTAGGAGCCATCAACAAGAAGAAGGAGCAAGATGTTTTTTCCATTTTTGATAACACAATGATCTGACTCAGTAAAACTTGCAGTTTATAATCCATCTGTAGTAGACATTGAAATGCAAAATTGAAACAATAAATGGCTAAAATACCAAATTGTGTCAGATGTCTTCATGCAGCATTAGAAAAAAACCCCACCCTTTTTTTTTCTTCTTTTCATGCAACCTTTGGAGTCTGACATTGAAAACTGACCCTATGCTGTTTAAACAAAATCATGCAGGTGGACCTGCAGTAGCAAAATGCAATTCAAGTGTCCTGTATATTGTTTTTTTCCTGACAAACATCATCGAGATGCTCAATTTGACTAACCAATTCTCCTCAACTCTTATTCTTCATGATACTTGATCACAAATTTTAATATAAACTATGGTTCTGTGTTGGCAGCTGTCAGCAATAAGCACTACATTCTTTCCTTGGTATTTTATTCAGTCGTATCCAAAGTCATCCAAATTGAGCAGTAGCTTGTTTTTCTCAAAAATAACTGTTAGATGCCTCAGCCTGAAAGTGCTGAACACGGATGGATTCAAAGGGGTCAGTTGTGAGCATACTGATACCAAAATAAATCCTCTTTCCAGATACTTCATTTAAGCTGCTGTTATCCAAATCTTTTCTGTCTGATAAACAGAGCAGAAATTATTGCTTATTTTTTATTTCTCAGTATAAGTGAACAATTCTGTATGCACACATACATCCTTCTGTAATAATTAGTGATTTTCTATACAATTCCATAATTATTTCATTTCATGCAGAGCAAACTACATTCCCCAAACAGGTACCAAAACATTCAGACGTTATATTATGCAAGACATGAATTTTCCGTGTTGTATAAGCAGGATATTGCATCCAACTTCATTTTCCCCAGAAGTCATTTATGAAGACAGTGAGGTCATTTTAAATTTTAGCATGGCAACATTTCTCATCAGCCTTCCTACAAAAGCCTCGAGGGGTCTGAATAATGACCTCTGGAGATTTCGATCTTTCCTCTCTGCTATAGTTTAACACTGCAGATTTTTCTTCTAATGAAGTATCTCACAAAGCCTCTCAGAAACTGAATACGAAAAGCCCAGACCAAAGAAAAAATCATAAAAAATCAGAGTGCTTAAAGCTTTTCTTTGGAATTACAGGATGCTGAAATACAGAAATAGCAGATGTTCAGCTATTTCACATTTCTCTGCCTGGATTAAAAGAGTAGTATACAACTGTTAATGTTGGTGCAACACACTCACCAACATAAAGCTGTAAGAATTACTGTGCTATAGTCTATAACTGATTATAAACAGGACTAGTAGCAAAAAGAAAGCAACCTCAAAGTAATCAGAAACTGTGTAAGAGAGAGCACATGGATAAAAAAATTCCCAGACCATTTACCCTTGACCATCACTTTTCAAATACCATTTCCTTTGCAATAATTTCTTTACAACTTAAAGCTTAGAAAGGGTCTAGACAGTCCACAAATCGAGGCTTTCTGAATTTTAAGCAGCAGACTGATGACAAGGTCTTTTGATAAGACCTGCCATCTGCCCCTTTCTCTTGCACAGAAATCTCTTCACCTGTCAGCAGTGGGTACCTCTTTAACTGGCCTAAGGTTGTTATACGCAGTTTTATTCATGATACACATGCTACTCTGATAATTATAAGTTTCTGTTTAAGCAACTCAAGACTGGAGACTAGACTTCTGGATTAATAAATCAAAAGAGCAACGATGCTAGCAGATTTTCTTTTCTACTTGCATTGCTGATGAAATTTTATCAGCAAAGCAAACAAGGCCTTAACTACATTTGCACAGGAATTTTACTCAGATTTGTTGTTGTGTAAAAGGAATATAGTCCTGCAGATTATATAGAAGTTTTGCAAAGAATGATCTGGAAACCTTTCTTCAAAAAACAAAACCTTTCTTCTGCTCAGCGTTTCAGGATACCCCAATACAGGCAATATTTAGGAGGTAGATTTAGACTTCTCCTTAGAACATCTTGGACAACAATTTTCCAGGGGAAGTCTCACTGCCAGTTACAAAGCTGTGATCCATTACTTGCAGCTTTACAGTTTCACTCTTGACAAGATTGATTGCTATAAGCTGATGTCAACTGAACATCATTTGTCTTCTGTGATGCTGAGGGCATGGGACAAGGACCTGCCTCAAGACAGACTCCTGTGTCTCTCCCTTCAGCGAGGACGTGAGATGCAAAGGCAAGTCAGGGTAAGGGCCACAATGGAACACTGCAGTTGCAGTGCTCAACAAAACACAATTACCTTTTTGGTGGGAGGGTGGAGCTGAGTTTGTTTACTTGCTCTGAAGACATTAACCCACATTCTGATAAGCAATCCAGGGAACAAATGTTCCTTTATTTTTGAAAAAATGTGACAAGCAGTAAGTTATGATTCTTCTACCATAGGTGTTCTTTCATTCTGTGTATTTTGTGCCTTGTAATATTTATGTTTAAACTGCACACTTACCCTGAAATTTACTTTTCCATTATTAGCAAAATATAAAACCCCAAACTCTTTCTCTACAGAAATGTTCTTTATGTTCTCATTTTCACCTAAAAATTATTATTTTGATAAAATAATGTCTTGTAAGAAGAAAATGTGCTTCAGACCTTGTGAATTGATGACACTGTAATAGAAACTTTATTACAGCACTTTATATCACATCATCTCCAGAAATTGAAACTACTTCAACACATTCGGTTATAATTAAAAAGTTCAAATTTCTTGGTAATTTTATGTGGTGAATACATTTCATCAGTGTTAATCTCCAAATACAGCTCCAACTTTCTTCCTTCAATTCTGTTTATGCTTACACATAATTAAAATGATAAAGTTTCCCTACTAAGAGAACGAAAATACTTTGGCAAATGACAGTGAGTTAAAAAAAACCCCCATCACCTATGAAAAGGTTAGAAAAACCTCAGTGGACAAATTCAGCCCTAAAATAGTGACAAACCCTACAGCGAAATAATTTGCACAGCTGTGCTGTCTGGGTATCTGAAACTGCTTAACAAAAACCATAAGGAGAAAAAGCCCAAACATAATTTTAGCCCTCCAAGAAAACACAGCCACTCTGAAATTATAATAATTTGAAAACAATGCTCATACTTCTGTCCGCAACATTGAGTACATCAAGACAGAGAATTAAAGCAAATAATTTTGGTATTCGATTAACCAATTAGCCAATCTCGAGAGAACTCACTGGTGAAACAGAACCAGCAGCCAAATAAAGTAAAAGTTAAAAAGCCCCAAAAGTATATTTGGAAAAATGGCATAAGCTTGGTTTTGCTTCTGAATTTACTTGGAATATACTGTTTCAGTCAAACACTAATTTTTAGGGTCAATCAAAAAATCATACATAGGTGTTAGGACAACCACTTATAGGAAGAGCTCACTTCAAAGTCATGTTACATAAGAACATTTTCATAGTTAAGAAGCAGAGACAACATCCATTGAGATTCTTTACTAATTCCAAAAGCTTGCTGGGCCCCATCTTCCAAGACCCAAAAGGATATGAAGGAAAAAAAGCTAATAGGACAGAATTAATTTCTTTCATTGAAAAAATGATATACAACATAGGATAATATGAAATAAGTGATTTCACTGCACTAAACAGCATGTATAAATTTATTAAATGCACAAAATCTTCTGTAGTTATACGTCAGTTTTAAATCCACAGTACCTTTAGCACTGTGGTAAACAATAGGGTGAAACCAATGTTCCATTAAAGTCACCTGGACAGGTCTAGCATTTTGTTCTGCATCACTAGATAAGGACACTAAGCAGGCTAGTAGCAGTTTATCACAGCAGTATATCATGCATTCATTTAAAACTACTACACAAAAAAAAAAGTTATGAAAATACAGGATGTAGCTACTAATTTTATGACATAAAGGGAGACTCAGAGTAAGTCCTAGCATTTACTTATCTTTCAACAATGACAATGCTACCATAAAATATTATTTGTTACCCTTATATGAAGGCAAGATTCTTGCTTAAGGGTTAAATTCTTTTTCAAAAAGTAGTCCAGAAAAAAACCCAAAACACCTTAAACATGATCACCTTCTCATATCTAAAATTAATCTCAACCTTTGGATTTACCTTAGCACTGGTACACCTTATCTAAAAAGCTCAAGTGCTTGCGCAGCAAAATGCTATATACATTCATTAAATTTCTCAAGATACACGGATTTACCAAATGAATACACTGACCTGTACTTCATGTATTTGACACAACTTCAATACACAACATAACGAATACCTGGATCTGGCCATAGCGGACAACATACAAAATAATTCATCACCAGTAGATAAAGCCTCTCAAAAACTTCACGTGTGACACCCTGAGAATCCCTGCAAGACTGACATTAAGAAGATTTATATAATAGTTTGGAAACTTGTAGAAATATAAAGAAAACTGGAACACAGAGATTATAATGTTTTAATGTAAAGAGCAGTTCAAAATATACACAAGTGAAAACAGAATGACAGGAAGAGTTTATCACACTCGTTGTTCTAAATGGTGTAAAATGAACTGCAAGTTATTTTTGTGGCTGTACTTTAGTTTGAGATCAGAATATATGTCCCCTCTTGAAAAAGTCAACAGATTTCTAATGCTGTCCACTACTATTAACATCTTAGTTTCATTTTTAATTGTCTATACTGACAATAAGAAAAGACTTTACTTCATACTTTGTATCTAGTAGAACAGTGAGAAAAAAAATGGAAAAAATGTACAATAACCTTACTAGACTTCAGTGGAGGACAGGCCTCACACAAGAGCATCCCTCATAATTCCACTGAGGTCTTGGAAACTTTCCGATGTTAGCTACTAATTCTGATGTCCCTAATGTGGGCAGCATCCTATGTCCTAGTTTAGCAGAACACAAAAAGTAGTTTCTAATGAGGAAACATAATGGGCAAAGACAAAAGACCCAATACAGTGAAGCACACAAAGCAAACCAATGCCATTTAATTTGATCGTGCTGGGTTGGTTGCCTCCTTAATGTAAGTTTGTAGTTGATAAACTGTGAGCATTTTTAGATGTATTATTTATGTCAGTTCTTCAGGCAAAAGCAGGGCATGTTTGCAGCAGAAAAGCTCACTTTTCTACTGTTCAAAGGCCTGCCTATCTTAAAAAGAACGAAACTTGTTCAGCTACATACTTTTCATTTTATGACTTTCACAGTGAACTCAATGGGAGGCTAGGACTTCATTTTGGACTGAAGCCCTCAAGCAGAAGATGTAACATAAAGCCTTTGTGAAGGGTACGACCAGCACAAATTCTTAGAATGCACATGACAAATTAAAATCTTCTATCACCCAACATTTTGTTACTAAAAGGAAGTCTTAGTCTTCATTCTGAAGACAAACCTTCAAAAGTAATAGAATTTAACTGATGGAGACAACCTGAAAGAAAAACGCAGCGATGCGAACTCTGCCCTGCTTAAGCCTGAGTGCAGTCTTAGTTCTGAAGTCCATCACTGTCAGCTTTAGTCACTTAACCACGGATCATTTAGTGGATACACGGGGTATGAAACCGCAATGGAACAGACTCAGATGGGAACTGGATAGACTGCTGGGAAGAAAACTGCAGAGAAAAGCAAGAAGGTGTGTAAAAAACCAACTACCAATGAGAGAAATAAAATTTCTTCATACGTAGTATGAAGCTATATGGCATAGATACATGGCATAGATATATGGCTGTGCTTTCTGTTTGGCCAAAATAATGCTGATAACGCAAACAATGTTCTGGCTATTGCCGAACAGCGCCTTCTTCCTTTGAATGCTTCCTTTCCTACTTCAAATAGGCTGGGGCTGGGCTTGTGGTTGGGAGCAGATATAGTGAAGACAGGTGACCCATAGCACAGGATGTTATAGTCAGCAATAAATCCTCAGGGAAATGAGGAGGAAGGAAGGATGTTTGTGGTTATGACATTTCTCTGTGCAAGCAACCATTACATGTGCTGAAGCCCTGCTTCCTAGGAAGTGGCCAGACATTGCTTGCTGGTGGGAAGTAGAGAATAAAATCTTTTAGGACACTTTTTGCTTGCACACAGAGCTTTTACTTTCCCTGTTGAACTGTTACTACCTTGACCGATGAGTGTTCTCACCTTCCCTCTAACCCCCCCCCCCCCCCCACACAGAGCTTTTACTTTCCCTGTTGAACTGTTACTACCTTGACCGATGAGTGTTCTCACCTTCCCTCTAACCCCCCCCCCCCCCCCGCTGGGAGGGTGTTTGGCTGCTGGCTGGGGTCAGGCCATCACAGCCCCAAAGGTACTGAGCAGATATTACTAATTATGTGCTTTAATTATTCCTTTAAAGACTGTACCTTGTAAGGAATAAAGAGGCATATAGATAACAACACATATTTAATTAAAAAGAAAAAATATAAAACAAAAAACAAGTCGCCTGTTCCATAATTGTGGAAGATAATCATACCAAAAAACCCAAAAAGCATTATAATACTAAATTAAACATGTAGACAAGTTTTTAATAGTTCTTCAGCTTTCAATCACAGTTCATTCACTCTGCTGCTTAAATTACAGTATAAAAACTTTGAATTTCAAGTTATTTTTTTCAATGCCAGAAGAGATCAATTAATATTAAGCTCTTTAAAACAGTCTTTTAAAAGATTTTGTCAAAGGCCCAAACCAGTACTATAAGGTAATAAAATCCAGTCAAATTTTGCTCTTATGATTTTAATAAAAAGACCCATCATCAGCTCCTCTAAATGCTGTTCATAATTCAGTATCTCATAAGCATAACCATACACCTTTTAAAATGTCAAGAAATTGTAGAAACTATTCTTTTGCACAATATTTGCACAGCTGCAGTAGAAAACTACAGACTTAGACTGTGCTTCCACATTCAAGAGAAGACAGACTAAAATGACATAAAACATGCTACAAATGTAACTTTTGTAAATAGTAGAAACTGGCACGTGCTAACTGCTGAGTATAAAAAATACTGCATTATTTCTGAGTATTTCTAAAATACTACTCATAATAGTTGAAACTGTATATCAGTAGAGTATTAGTGTGCTAAACAAAAATGAAGTTCATATGACATCACACTTTATACAATGTGTGCTCCCAATTTCAAAATAGACAAGCTTACTAGACAAGACTTTATGTAATCAGTATATAATGCCAGTATAAAGATGTCAACATTCGCATTCGCTTTTGAAAGGATTTGACAGCATCTAAGTAAGATGACTAAAAAATAAAAAATTAGTTTAATTTGCAAAATCAAAATATTCCAAGTTGTTACGAGTTCTGAAAAGGCCAAAGCATTTGATACTGTCCCACACAACATCGTTTCTCTAAAAGTGAGATATGGACCATGTGGTGGATAAGGAATTGGCTGGATGGTTGTACTCACAGAGTTGCAGTCAATGGCCCCATGTTCGTGTGGAGACCAGTGATGAGTGGGGTCCCTCAGGCATCCATACTGGGACCAGTATCATTTATGATCTTTGCTGGGGACACAGACATGGGATTGAGGGCACCCTCAGCAAGTCTGCCTCTGACACCAAGCTAGCTGAGTGGTGCAGACAACATGCTGGAAAGAAAGAATGTCATCCAGAGGGACCTTGACAAGCCTGAGAGGTGGGACTGTGGGAATGTCATGAAGTTCAACAAGGCCAAGCGCAAGGTCCTGCACACGGGTCAGGGTCATCCCAAACATGGATATAGGCTGGGTGATGAGTGGACTGAGAGCATCCGTAAGGAGAAAGACTTGGGGGTGTCGGTGGATGAAAATGTGGACATGATCCAGCCAGCATGCACTTTCAGCCCACAAAGCCAAATGTATCCTGGTCTGCATCAAAAGCAGCATGGCCAGCAGGTTGAGGGAGGTGATTCTCTCCTTTACTCTGCTCTGGTGAAACCCCACCTCGAATACTGCATCCAGCTGTGGGGTCCTCAGCACAGGACAGGGACCTGATTAAGAGAGTATGGTTGAGGGCCATGAAGAATATTAGGGGGCAAGAGAACCTCTCCTATGAGGAAAGACTGAGAGAACTGGGGTTGTTCAGTGAAATTATACCATATCTTACACATGTGGCAAGTGCTCAGAAGCACTGCACTCTTGATAGATATAATATACCAGAATTATTTTTCAGGTAGGGGAACAGATAGTACTCAAGAACAGTTAACAAAAACAATTGTTTTTGCAGGAGGAACTGTATGGTAAAGGGGAGAATGACACATCCTTATACAATTTCAGACTTTGCAGCCCAAGTATCATTCCATATGCTCAGGCCCTACTCTTAGACATGGAATACCTACTAATAGTTTCATGCTGTACGAATCACCATATCCACTTTACCCTGACAAAGGAGTCATCCAATACCTGATTATACCTTCACACAGCAGGGCATCATCTGGGGCTCTGATCCAGAGCCAAGTGATTTGTAGGATGGTCACAACTGGTATGCTCTGGGGGTAACGAACTCTAAGCAGAGTGACGGGGTTAAAAGTTCTAAAAATTATAAGAATAGGACAAAAAGACTCTCTGGATCACTGAGCGCAGTATTATAAAATTGTGAGTAATAAGACAGAAGGTCCACAGACTTCTCCACAGACACAGACCCTAAACCCCATTCCAAAATACTCAAACGAGTTTTAGATTTAGAAAGGCAAAAGCAAAAATGACAACCTAGCAAACTACGAGAAAGGAACTCAATGACAGATAACATTGGGAAAGAAACTATGAACTTGTTCAGAGGTCTGTACTACATATCTGCTCTCACCAGTTCAACCTGTGCTCTTCCTGGCCTTTGGGATTTCTCCTGAGATTGCAAACACAGAACCTGATAAATTAAGGCCAAAATATTCCAGCTGCCTCATCCCCAGCTGTGGTAGATTTCCAATGCTTGGTGACTTTCTAAGAGCCTAAGCGTGGTACAAACAAAAACTTAAATCAAAAGGTATATACAATAAATCTCTGCCATGGTAGCAATGACACTTTGAAAAGAAAGGACCACAGACAGTGCCCTTGACAAAGGTTTTCCTAAGAATACAACTTTGCTCTCATTTTTCACAAAAAGAACATTTAATTTTCCATGTTTACAAGAAAAGCACATAATCTGACAGTCTGAATGATAACAGTTTTCTAGGTCTGTATTTCAAAAAGACAATCCTTCAGAAGTTTGAAAGGCATACACATTAACTTGAAACAGATGATGGTGCCTTATTTTACTCCTTACATTCATTAATAGATACCACCATTTAGCTCTTCACTTCTATCAAGTGAGAATACATGTCAAGACCCTGAACTTTATAATGGAAAACACCCCCTCAATTATTGATTTCACAAAATGTGTACCTGTAAACACCATAATTGCTAAATGACTATCCAATATAGTTCCTTGTAATAGAGGTAGAATTCTTTTCAGAATCCAAAGGTTAACATGATTCTTAGAAGAACTATAATCTAATTTATTTCAGTTAAAAATTAGAACAGCTTTTACCCAGCACTGAGAATCCAGGAAAAGTCTTCAGAGAACATGGTAATTACCTCTGCTCTCCCCAGTTTGAGGAAACCTGTTTTAACTTCGGCTTTCAGTACAGCAAAACAAACGTATGTTACCATCAGAAACTGCACTTACAGACAGCTACTGTTAAGTATGAAACTGTTTCACCCACATGATAAAGGTTATTTCCCAATTAAAGCTTCAAATAAAATTACTTATTCCAAAGCAATTTCCAACAGTCATCAAACAACTCAGCTCTTAAAACTTGAAATCTATTACCCAGTCTAGAGCCTCTCAAGCACTTTTCATAGTACATATTTTTAGTTTCAGATTATACTTTGTTTTCGAGCACACTAATTTATGCATACTCAACATTAAATATTCATTGATATCTTTCAAATGCAGATAACAGCTCTGTGAAAGCATATATCATAATTTATAGAATAATCAATTAAAGAGTACTTTACCTGCCAAATGAAACTGAATTAATAATTCAGACTGCTCCATATTACCACAATCAATGCAGCATCTTTCAATGCAACTGAGAAGAATACTTCATAAAATTATGATCTTTCAAATCAGAGATGATTTGTGGTCTGCACCAGGCATATACTTACATATATACACAAACATTTACATAGAGAACAAAATTTTTGCAATTGGGTAAGACAGTCATGTAAGAAAAGAATACCCCAATATCTGGGTTTATCATAATTTTCATCCCTTGAAATACCTCAGGATTCCTAGTGCTCCAGATGAAGCACCGATGCTGTACTCAAAACTCTCGAAACAAAAATTGCCTGGAGAACATGACATGATCAGTTTTGCATCAGTTCAAACTTATTTGAATTAGTATGCCTATCTATCTTATCTCATAGCCCCTGGTCTGCCATGTTTCTAGCCTCAGCATAGCATGTTGTTTTTCTCATCAAGTCTCCAAAACCTTTTTCTCCCTGTAACCTCACTGAACTGTCTAACCATTAGTTTCCACAGTACCTATTTCAAACTCAGTGAGTAAAGAATACACTATTTCTTTCCAATTTTGTTAACTAAATGCAGTTGCCCATATGCTTCTTCATACACATGCTGGTTTTTAGCATTTACTTCTATTTCTCCAGCTTTTTTTATTTACTTCAGCTGATCACCATTCTAGCTGGTTGTTCTCTCCCACTGAATCATTACTGAAAGTAAACTGCACGCCATTGAGGCAAGGATTATTGAGTTCACCTACACTGGAAAGGCAACACTTCTGAAGTTCTCTGAAGCAAATAAAAATGCTAGGATACTCTACCTCTTAAAGCTTTCACTGACAATGCTGCAAATTACTTCTACAGAAAAGCTACTAAACAAAATGTTGCTTACAAACCAAATGGTTTAGTATGAATTCAGCAATCTAAAACAAATGGTATTGCAGTTTTTATAGGGAACTCTTACGGTTCTCATGCTCTTAGACACCATCACTGTGCATTTAGTGTGACTGCACACTATACACTGGTACACTTCTATATTTAACTTCATTCCTGTCCTTCTGGAATGTGGTGTTCTTCCTTCCAATTTGTGACTAGCAGAAGCAAGCTTATGTACCTCAAGAAGTAATACAACTTAAAGGCTGCAAATCATCTGTGATGATGACTATTGCTCAGCTAGAGAAAACTCTTCCAAAACAACTCTACCAGAAAAAAAGAACATGAAATTATTTTTATAGGCTTTGTGAGAAATGTCTAATGCTGTATGATGAAATTAAGTCCTTCTCATGGAGACAATGAATCAAGTGAAAAAATGAGCCTTAATGTTTGTCTGGCATACCTTTTGCTTTCCTTTGTGCAATTGTTAGTATTCATGTATTTGGCATAATTATAATCTGTTATCATTGCTAAAGCAATACTCTGTGGCAAGTGTATTGCTATATTGCTTTTGCTAATTTATCAATGGACTTACTCCAGTGGACCATGTTTTGGAAATCTTTTATTCCTGAGAAAAAACATCAGGACAATCACTCTCATTATTGTCAGAAGGCAAGAGTAGATTGTGCTAGTATGAAATATAACTGTCACTAGGGAGGCAGTGAAATAGCTAAAGCTATGTTAGTATACCCCACCTGGAGTATGATGTTCAGCTCTGGGACGCCAAACAAAAGAAGGATATGGATCTTGTGGAGCAACTCCAGAGGAGAGTCACTAAGATGATACAAGGCTGCAAAACCTCTCCTTTTAGGACAGACTGAGAGAGCTAGAGTTGTACAGCCTGGAGAAGAGAAGTCTCCAGGGAGCCCTTACAGCACCTTCAAGTACCTAAAAGGGGCCTACAAGAAAGACGAAGAGGAACTTTTCACAAGGGCATGTAGTGATAGGACAAGGGTGAATGGCTTTAAAACAAAAGAGGGTAGATTATATTAGATACTCGACAGAAATTCTTTACTGTGATGGCGGTGAGGCACTGAAACAGGTTGCCCAGAGAAGCTGTGGCTGTCCCATCCCTGGAAGTGTTCATGGCCAGGTTGGATGGGGTTCTGAGCAACCTGATCTAATGAAAGGTGTCCCCGTTGACATCATGGGATTTGGAAATACATGATCTTTAAGGTCTTTTCCAAGCCAAACCATTCAATGATTCTACAAGCCCCAGAACACATTACCTTTTTTTAGAGCATATCTTAATTTTCATAAATTCTGACATGACATTAAAAATATTCTACAAAGATAAAATTAAAATGCCACTAAGTCTTGAGTCATTTAAGTTCCCTAAAACATGGCTGAACAATTTTTCTGCTATCAAATGGTAAAAATATAAAAACTTCTGTAATTTCAGTTCAGTTTTAAAAATACTTGTAGTTAATTCTGTAGTTAATATATTTATGACGTACTGTCATCTCCACTCAGGCCAAATACAGCACAAAAGGAGACAAACACAAGAGTGAAAAATTGTCTTTTCTAGAATCAACTGAGGACTAAATTCAATCTTAGGGTACATCTTCAGACTTTGGTTATCCAGTGCTATCAGCATGCAGGTCACTCAGGTGCAACTACTAGGTAGGATGGTCCCTTTAATTGTTCTTGCATTACTGAGTGGAAATTAAAATTTACTCCTCCAAATCAGATATTTTAGTTTCTTAGGGAAACACTGGAATCACCAGATACACAGTTTGCCCTGCAGTTTTGCTACTTGTTACCATGACCACTTTTAAGCCAAGAATCTGCTCAGTGCCTTGTGGAAAGAAGGTAATGCATGACTAGATGGGCAGGCTGTTCTTTGTGCCTAAAATGTGCTCTCTAAAATGATCACTGTCAATTACTCTTCATTACAGAAGTGGAAACAACATCTGGAACTGAGGTTTGAGATGTGTCCTTTCAGAACTAAAAAAATTAATATTTATACTAATCTCTCTTATAAATTCCCTGCATAGTTGGAGAAACTGTTCTTAATCAAGTAAGAATCAACACACGTTTCTTTCCACAGTACTTGTCCTTCCCATCCCAGCCTTTCCCCCATCTCCAACCTGGTATTTTAGTATCCTTATATCACACAGGAGAAAATTTACTCTCAGGAGTTCTTAATTTTTTAAATAATGTTTCAGATTCAGCTGCTGAAAAAGTAGTCCTTGTCAAAAAAAACCCCAACCCAGTAATCCCTGTAATTCTATATCAGTATAAAAATGCTACAGAGCCAAAATACAAACTCCCTGACTACACTGCAAAGCAATATATCAGTGCACACACTAGGTTAGAATAACTAATGATTTAAGTGTGGTCTATTGAATGCACTACCTATGTAAAGGCTACAAAAGCTCCAAAGCAGATATAAAACTCTATCTTCAAAATTTATGGAGATAAAAAGCTGGATCAGTTTTTACATTCACATTATAAAGTCAGGGTATCAATACATGGTGATTATGGTCTAGCCCTCAACTTAATTCCATTCACAGCAAATCAGTTCTGGATGATGTCTCATACATTTCCACTGAGAATAATTACATTGTTATAGCCATCATAAGAAACATCCATCAAGTGAAGATGATTTGTTGATAGGAAAGAGTACGACTGCAAATGACCAAAACTCTTCACATCAGAACATTTTCCAGCAGGATTGTTAGATTACAGAACAAATTTATAGCTAGAAGAGTCCTAAGCATAAAGCCATGCTTACTTGTTATAGCTCAGCTGATCTATCAGCTAACATTTGTTTACCTCCAATCACAAAGTTCCAACTATACTTTTATGCTAGCTACAGCAAACTAGTGAACACAGCATGAGCTGATGTGGCAAAAAAAGCAATAGAGAAGTATTTAGCTTTTGTCTTTTTTCCCTCTCTGAAACAGGGGGGTGTGGAGCCAGATGAGACAAGAGAAGTAGACAGTTCTGGCCAGAATTGTATGGGAATTCCTTTTCACCCACTGTAACATGAAACCACTGCCTACAGTTGTCTACTCATACCATCATTTAAACTAAAAAGATAATCAGATACTGGTATATTCTGGCACTGCCATGTGGTTCTGACTATGCTGGTCTGTTGAACAAAGAACTGTGCAAATTGTCCAGAACATAATTCATAATACTAAATTGCAATAGCATATCACCGACATGGTGAGTCATATAACTTCCTTGCTGCTCATGCTTGGCAAAGCAAGCCTTAATTCCTGAAAAGTTCTGGTTCACTCACAAATGTGCTGTGCCTGTCCACCATTATGATAGGCTGGTGATGTTCAGACAGTCTAAACAAAGTCACCAGCAGGAACCCTGCAGAAGGGCACATGATTCAGCACACTACAAGTATCATACCTTTTGTTCTTTCTCGTGCCAAAAACCTAGCTTGGTTAGCAAGTTTGTCAAAAAGATTGTCCTGTAAAGTAACAGGTACCTTCAATTTCCAGAAGAATGTCTCACAGAAGATGCATCTTGCACCAACAGGCTCTAAGCCAGGAAAGGTGAGCTGTTGGCATTGATAAGAAGTCTGGACTTCAACACAAATTTGCTGAAGAACAAAGAACTGGATTTTTCTGAATAAATCTCACACTAACCACAAAAATTTCATAAACAAAAAAAAGTTAAACATTATTGCTCCACACTAAATTATGGGGGGTTCCTTAAAAAAATTCCTTATACTAGAGGAAAAAGCAGATGAAGTTCTGGACAAACCATGGAAATGCCTGCACTTTGTTTTTGACTATTATGTCTTTACTCACCTCTTTCTTAAAAACTGAAACATAGAGCCAAGTGAATAAAAGATGCTTTCCATGCTGTGTGTTCCACATACACCCACAAGTTCCCGGCCACTTACTTCAACATCCAAATATAAATGCAAGCTGACAGGAACGACTCTTTGTCTCTGTTTTCTACTTAGATTTCACTTGTGTGCAGGTAAGAAATTATAGCCTTCAGAGAGCCTGCTGTGCTTCACCCCACTCCTTTCTCTTCTTTATAGTCCAACTTCAAAACAAAGCACAGTAGAAGCAGGGAAGGTACATGCCTTTGCACTCCAGCTCCACTACCTTTTGTTCTTCCACCTCCTATCCCACACAGCAGGAGCATGACAAGGGACAGCCAAAGAAAAACCAGTATTTACTTTCTGAGGCTAAGTGGTCTCACTCTTGGACTGAACAATTTGCCAATGAACTTCCAGCCAGATCTGTCTGTGCCAGGTCTCCTCCCTGTCCACACACAAAGAACCCCTTAGAAACTAGTATCTGGTACACAACAGAGTGCAGAAGGTGATGTGAGCTACATTGGGACCATAGTTCCACTAGCTGCAGGGTCTTCAATACCTATGGCACTAAAATGTGTAATTTTAGTTCACACTCTATACATCATGTATATGTCTAGGAAAATACAGACAAACTTTTTATAGTATCCATTCTGAGATATAAGAATTGTTCTCTTTCACTGTGCTCAAAATTCCACTTTCTGCCTGCTTTTCTTGAAGAATTACTCAAACAATTGAGCTCTACCTACAATAAATGGTGATAAAAAGCACACTGCATGCAAAAATATAGTAAAAGTCTGTTCCCACAGAACATGCTCATTCATATTTGAAAAATTACAGAAGACTAATGGAAGACAAGTAGGAAAAAATCTTGCCTTAAAGTGCAAATAAGAAATTGAAGATAAGATGCTGAGAAAACACATGAGTTCAAAAAAGCAACTGCAGTGGTCCAAAGCCTTTTGATATGGTTCCATGTGCAGCATATGGAAGGGCAAAAAAGCAAACTGCCACCAAGAGCACAGGTAGACTATTAGGTAGAGAAACTTCGTATGGATAAGCAGATAACTCTGAATCTCATCTAATCAGATCACCAGATTTACTGAGATTCAAAATGCTGAACAAGATCTGTGCCAGAAGAGAAAAATGTATCTTTGTAGCTGAAAGTGATGAAATAGTGTTATAGATACAGAGAAACACAGAATTCATACAATGTGCTGCTAGAGACAGATTTCAGTCAGACGTTCCCCTGCTACTGTCCCAAACAGATTTTCACAGAAGCACAATCTAGAGAAAACGCAGAGAACAACTGGGAGCCCATCTCAGCGCTCTGGCTGAGCAACTACCTTCTACTGCATCTCTCCATTATAAAGTAAGATTATATTTTACTAAAAGTGGCTTGAGTTTAACCCAGGAGATCCTCATAACATTCTGTCCTCACTGTGGTGGGTCACATACTGTACTTTCCAGAATATATCCCCAAACTGCAGTACTGTTCATACATTTGTAATAAAACAGCTTCCATGCACTACTCAACTCTACATTTATACTTAAGCTAAAGGGAATTGGGTGACTTTTAGAAAAAAAGAAACCTAAAAACCAGACACACACAAAGTGGTTAATGCCACTCTAAATATGGATATATTGCATAGATCAACATATTTCAATCCAGAGAGATTAATCTAGTAGTAATTCTAATGCATTATTTATATCCTCCTAACACAGCTTACTTTTAGAACCCAGATTGGTCTGTTGTGCTGTGCTGCAGATGGAAACAGCAGCATATTGCCACAGCAACTACAAAAATGGTGTTCTGCCTTTCAGTTTAGTAGTTCCCTGTAGAAGAGAATTGATCATCCAGAAGAAATCTCTTTCTGTTCAGCGTCTTTTTTTTTCTAATGAATAAACACCAAATTCAGTTTGGTAATATAACAAAATGAATATTCCTCTTTACTGTAACATAATGAACATTCTCACTTCAGTCCAGATTTTGGACCCACCTCAAAAGAAGCACTACTTCACAGTACAAGCTGTGCCATTATGCTGCCAAGAGGAACGACCAGGTCTGCCTGTATCTACTCTTCAAACAATCTCTTCACATATATTTTCCAACAACCTTGTCTGTTTTGTAGACAGTGAGATGGAGCACCAAACCCACTTAGCAGCTGGAAAAAATGCAAATAACAAAAAACTTGTCCATACACAATGCTACATTTTTCTGTTTGCTGTTCTAGAATCCTATTTCCCACGTTGTCAATAAAACAAACAAGTAGTTCTCTAAACCATAGTTAAGCATATTTGGTATGCATCAGACTTGAGGAATAAAAGCAAATTAATCTGACTGAAGAACAGAAGGTCCTATCAAGGACATGCTGCTTCTGGATGTGCCAGTGCTGGCTGATGTGCTATGCTGGGGCTTGGTTTCTACAGAATTTTGCTTGGTGACTGATACTGTTTCCATTTGCAAAGCTCATGTGCAGCATTTCACACATTACAGCATTAAAGTGTCCTATGTTAACTTCCTAAAATTTCCTAAATATTAGCAGCTACCTGAATAAGACTTAACACATCATAAATTGTGGCTGAAATGAACAAAGAGGGTAGAAAATACTGAGGAAACACACAGAAAGGAACACTGTAAATTTATTTCCATATGAATGACTGGCACACAGTTTTCAACCTTTTTCCAGCATCACAGGTGTAATGTTTCATTCTATTCATATATGTTTGTTTGTTGGGTTCTTTTTAATTAACGTTCTTCTACATGCAATTGGAACACAGTCAGAATGCTCCAAAATTATCTACTCTTTGCAATTCAGGGAGCCCACTGAATGTAACACTCCACTTTGCACAGTTTCCTTCACTGTTTAATGTGGTTTTTATTCCTTCACCATGTCTGCCTTTTTCATGTTTCAATGAATGCTCTTAGCTCTGTTTCTTATTAATTAAACACTTTCTATTACTTATTTTCTTAACCCATAGATTGCTTGGCATGAAAACTAGTATGATAAGAAAAACAGTGGAGTAAGTGCACAGATGGAGTTTTGTTTTTCCAGTAAGTACATCTCAGAGTTGCACTGTAATTCTAACTCTCCTCTTCCCAAGACATACTAATTTTAATCCAAAAATGGAAACTGAGATATTCTAAATTGCATGTATTTTGATCTTCTAATTTTACTTTTAAAACAGTCCATGGAATATTTTTTCTTACGCTATTTTTTTTTCTTCGGTTCCTATGCAGCTTTTACCAAAACATGAATTAAAATCTTTGCATTTATGGAAAAAATAGAGAATCATCTTTCTTCACCAGCTGTTTCCTCTCAGTCTCCCTTAGGTAAGATCACATTTTAGTTCCCAAGCTGCTAGCTAATTACTTGTAATTTGCTTCAGAATCTGTATTAGCAATGCACTTTAGCAAAAAGTCTAAATCCAAGTCAAAATTCAAAATGGCTTTTAAAAGCTATTGAACAAAAGAGAAATGAAAAAAATGCCATTAAAAGTTGGGAAAAATATCAAATGATTTATTTCTTTGAGTGTTCATAATATCAAATATTTAATTGATTCTACATACTTTCACCAATCATACAAAATTGATTAGTCAAAGTAGTGCAAGTTCTCCTCACTCCGTGCACAGAAGAAAATGAGATATACAAAATATGAAAATAAGAGCACTTCAAATTTTTTTAGTTACAGAAATTGAAGATGTATTTAACCTTTTGCCAAAATGTTGAATTTCTTTTATAAAGACTATAGGGAGGAAGCTTTGTCTAAGAAATAAATGTTTTTCTGACTGTTTTCAAAATGTGAGAGCATTACTGAATCAGGACATTTAATTTCTTTGTGCGCGATATGTCCAAACATTTTCTGGTTCATGCTCCAATCTCCAATCTTTAGAAACAATATCTCCCATCTCCTAATGTTCAAATGACCGGTAAATTAATTCTAAATAGAAACTTGTTTACAAATTGCTAATAATGGGAACTGACAGATTTCTAGCATCCTCACAAAAAGCAGATAGACTCCTGATAGCAAATTTAAAAAGAAAAAAACTCCACACATTCCACCTCACATAATTCTAAATTGTCTAAATGTGAAACATGTTTTTAGCTAAGTCACCTGTAAAGGAAACCTTTCCCTTCTAATGTGTAATCATATTAATTTAGATGCTGATATAAAGCATTAGGGAATCACATGATATCAGAAAAAGCACTGTACCAAATAAAAACTTGGCAATAGCTAGCTATAAAAATTTTGTCACAGCTTTACAGACATAAGGGGTTAGATCATAACACAGAAAACATCTGTTTTATTTAACTTATTGGTGTAAGCTTGTACTTTCACAGAATCATAGAATTTTAGGGAATGGACTTAACAGATCATCCAGACCCAACCCCCTGCCCTGGGCAGGGACACCTCCCACCAGAGCAGGTTGCTCAAGGCAAGGCT
>NW_008685507.1:20808-40887 GCF_000695815.1 Acanthisitta chloris
CCAGTGTCTCACCACCCTCACAGGAAAAAACTTTTTTCTATTCTCTAAATAAACCATTACCCCTTGTCCTATTACTGCAGCTCCTAACAAAGAGTCCCTTGCAGGCCCTTCAGATACTGAAAAGTTGCTATGAGATCTCCACGCAGTGTTCTCTTTTCCAGACTCAACAGCCCCAACTTCCTCAGCCTGTATTCATAGAGGAGATGCTCCAGTCCTCTTATCACCTTCTATGTGCATTATTCCAGGTGGGGTCTCACGAGAGTAGAGGGGAAGAATCACCTCTTGACCTGCTGCCCACACTCCTTTGGATGCAGCCTAGGATTCCATTGGCTTTCTGGGCTGAGCTCACACTGCAGCTCATGGTGAGCATCTCATCCACTGTCACTCTTTCTCCACATTGCTGGTCTCAATTACTTCCCCACTCAACCTGTAGGTGTGCCTGGGATTGCCACAGTCCAGATGTATGACCTTGCACTTCACTTTGTCGAACTCTGGATGTGAAAAAGATATTCACATGCCCAAAAGACTTCCTGCTTCTCCAGCTGTAACAGTAGGGGTTATCTTTCCTTCCTTCTGAATTATTTCCTTAAGTCTGAAATGCATTTACCATACAACATCTCTCCAGCACTTTTCAGCACTATGTACAATAATTCATTTTGCTAATTTGCTGTTTTAACTTTGGCATTTTGTACTAGAATCACTGATTGCTTATCAACATCAGAAACAGCAAGTTTGTATGAAATCTAACCTGTTGTGTTAACATGACATCTTTCGGATGTGCACAGTGACTTTTCAGTGACTGCCTCTGGTTTTCACTAATATAGGGGAAGAAATGTAAAGAAATATAATATTTTTGGACAGCATTATTTTCTCCCAAATGCAAACATGAGAGGGGAAAAAATGCTTGGAAGTTGGATCCCATAAACTTAATGGGGGGTCATGGATTAGAAACATTCATAGATACATTGACTACTACAAAGAATGAAGAAACAGTTGTGGTCTCCTCATCCTGGCAGTGTTCAAGGCCAGGTAAGATGGGGCTTTGAGCAACCTGGTCAGTGGATGGAGTCACTGCCCATAGCAGAGGACTTGGAACTAGATTATTTCTAACCCAAATCATTCAATGATTCTGTGAATCAGTAGTGAGTTTTAACTTTCCCAGATGCTATTAAATTTTTTTCCCTGAAAAAACCCTGTTTTTTAATTTGAAGAAAGAAACCATGCAGTCAACTTAAACCTCCATGCAAGCCACATTTATTGTATGTATTCGGAGAGTTTAGTATCAAGAAAACCAATCGGAAACACAAAACTTACTCAAATGCTTGGTCACTGAGTCAGTAACAATTTGTAGAAATGAAGGGCTAGGGGCACAAAATTCTGTAAAATTTACAACAGTACATTCTTTACTTTTGTAAAATTCTATCTTAAAATCTCTCATTACTGTGTATTTGATGTTGTTGCTCTGGTAATACACAGTAAAACTCATAAATATGAAAATACTCTTGCATTCTTGTTCATACCATCGTTGAACTTTGATTTTCATCTGCCACAAGGCATCTTACATAACTGCAATTTAGTCTGCTCTTCACTCTATCTGTGTAACAAAAATCCCTGCTGAAATTATTGGATTCACCCAACTGCACAATACTGCAGCATACCTCCATGAACAGGTGATTGTCTTTCTCAGCTGAGGGACTGCAAGTCTCATAAATTCTTATGATCTAAGCAGTCTGTGGGCTTCTAGAAAAACTAAAATAATAGTTTCTAAACCCTACAGTTTATATATATAAAAAAGCATACTATTTCTACAGTTCTAAACTGATGATCAATATTTTCTTGGAATAGTAATCAGTATAACCTTGGAACAGCAGCAATGATTCTGTGGCTATTTATTTAAAAAAACCCAACACCTTTTTTTGGTAGACAGGCAACAATAAAACAGGTAACTCACTTCAATGGGCTTAGTTTCTTTTGTAGTTTCATCCAAAGAGGTACAATGACTGCGAGGATGGATCAGAATCTTACTTGTGTCATGGGACATTACCCCAGCTATTGATCCTTTGGGTTGTAGCAGTATCAGTATAGCATTACTACTTTAGGTAGAGCTGGATGCATTTGTAGGCTCTGTGTGTTCCTCTTCAGGGGACCTACACATTACCAAGGATGCAGGAAAGGCACAAATATGTCAGTGAAAACTTATTGCCTCTTCTTAGCATACTAACCACCAAAGGTGACCTAGCATGTGAAGCAGCAGATGATCCCCTCTTTTGAAAGATGGGCACATAATCCATAACAGCTCACAGAATTCTGCTACGCTGAGATCATTCTATAATAGCTACATAATGTACATTCTAAACGCATTTTATAGACAAGGAGATCATTAATACATATTTCATTTAAATGAAGGAATATATTCACAACACATCCAGCTGTTTTGGCCTTCAGCAAAGCTACCATGATAGTGTAGTTGGACTATGTTCTAGTCAGTATAATCTAGCTTCTAGATGATCATACTCTGTATTTATCCAGCGGCTCCCTCAGACTTTCCCTGCCTTTCCAACACATGAGTTAAGTGCTAAGTAGTTTACAACACAATTCATAACAAAATGTAAACAAAGTTTCTTCCTGGGAAATCCCTAGCAAATTTGCAAATTTGTCTATTCCACTGGTTATTATTAACATCAAACTGTGTAGAAGACATATCAAACAGTAGAAGAGGTCAGGTCAGACAATCCTCTCAAAAGCTGTAATCACAAGTAACAGCATAAATAGACTGCTGCTAAAAGTAATTAAACTCTGAAGTATTGGAGTTGAAAGGCTTGCACCAGGAGCTCCAGATGCACCTCAGAAACCATTAACTTTCATGTGCTATTTCACTCATACAACTTCCACAGAAACTGCAACTGCAATTTAACAAAGGTAAATCATGCATATAAGTATGAATCCACCATTCTTAACACCTTCTTCCTAATTCAGTTTAGAATCAGTGACAGAATTAATGTGATACTTACAAAATTCACATGCAGTAACAATAGTTACAACCAGAACAAAAGCAAAGATAGACAAACTTTGGCTCAGAAGCAACTCATGCCTGAACCTTCTCCTCTCTTTTTGTGAGTTAAAAAAGATAGTCCTGGTATGCAGTATTACTGCTGCTAGAACAGCCACAAATCCAGCACTGAACTTGTGAGGCATCAGGGTTAAGGCTGAACTCCCTTTGCCCTACCTACTTCTTGGTTTTACTTTGTTTAGCTGTGTCAGCAATTTCTCTAACTGACCAGATGTCTGTGGCTAATTTGCTTTACTTCTGTTATCTCTGTATGGTACAACCACTGATAGCAGTTATTGCACGTCTAATGAGATGTTTACAACTCTAAAATAATGATGTAGTGTAAAGAAATCCAGGCCTGCTAAAGATGGGAGAGGTCTTGAGAAATGGAGAGCCACGGAGGAGTACATGCACAGGATTGCATGAAATGTGGCACTGGGCTGGCACTGGAGAATACAACAGCTATGAGAAACTTCACAGAGATCAGTTAAAGACAGGCAGACTTGGCCCTGCACAGAAGTGGTTTTAAGAATAACAGACAGAACAAACTGTATCTTACATGCATAAAAGGCACCACATAAAGTAATCTGGATGCAGCATGAAGCTACAGACCAGTGAAGAGAAAATGAAGGCACAGAAATGTGGTACCAAACACACAAATATAACCACAAATAGATTCTGGAGTAAATGGAAAGAAACAGAAAACCATATTGCTCTCAGTGTTCATATTGCAATCAGTGAAGGACCTCAGATGCTGGCAAGCTTCAGTAACACCCAACACCGTCTGAGCCCAAGGTCTGCTGCCAGCCCACAGACCACGAGGTGCAGCGTCATGGGCAGAACTGCAGAAACCATGGAGGAACAAATGAGTATGTGTAACAGTCTCAACTGCAATATTGTCTATTTTTGTTTGTCTGTTTTGGGTTTTTTGGTTGTTGTTCTGGTTTGGTTTGGTTTTGAGGATTTTTAGTTGGGTTTTTTGGTTTGATTTTTTTTGTTTGTTTTGCTTTGTTTCTTTTAGCTCTTTCAGAATTAAATCTGAACTAAGAATAATCAGATTTTTAAGTTCATGAAGAAGAAATTCTAGCCTTTATATAAGAAGTGCATGTTTCTTCTTTGCCCATAAACAAGATTTGACACCCTATAGCCTTGCTACTCAGTGGCTCTTAAACCATTAATGCTACAGCACCATAAGTGCAATACTACCATGCCAGAAAGAAGAAACATAAATGCATCAGGCCAAGGACTGTGAACTCTGCAACTGCATCTTAACACAGAAGTACTTCAGTCTTCTTTATCTCAAGGTTTGCTGTGCTTTAAACATAAAGGGCAGGAGTAGGTTTAGAACACTGAAATCAGAGTTTCCATCTTTCACCAGCTGGAAAGTTTTATATTCATATTTGATCTTCATTTCTCTTGGAGTCGCCCAAGGAAGCGAATGAGAAAGCTGGTGCAGACACAGTATGAACCACGCAGGGTCAAAATGCTCTCCCACTATTGCATCTCTCAGTCCCAGTTCTGGGGATTCACAGCTAGTCAGTCACTGCAACTGAATACTACTTCACATTAAATACACTATATTTTAGTACAGATCTCAGGGTATGAAAGTAGCACTGCCCCTTTGTCCCATATTTCTTCTTTCCTTACTTTAAGCAACTTCTCCAGTTCACCATATTTCCCCGTCAAAAGTCTCAACTGAAACAAGTTACGCCATGCCTACTCTAGCTGTGATTTTATTTCACTTCCTTCTCTTTCTGCTCTGCTTTGGTGCCAACACCAAATAATGCTTTCAGCCCTCCAGCAGCCAGTTGAGGAATCTGTAAGCAGACTGAGGATAATTTCTGTTATAAGTATCATCATAGAAAGAGTGGCTGAAATCCAGGTACATAAACGCATAACCAGACACTTGAAGGATTTACAGTTTAAATACAAACATCAGAGTGCAAGAAAAAGAATTTTAAACCAATGTATACACAAAAAAAGGCTCACAGGTTAAGTAAGCTTTGGTCACAAGTTAAACTTTTGAAGCCTAGCACCTTCACTACAACACTGTCAGCTGCTAGAGGACATCAGTATGGACTTGAAAACCCAAGGCTGCAGGGAGAGATAACAGCACTTGACAGCGTGGATAAACAGTGCACTATCTCACCCACCTGTTTATCCTGAGTTCAGATTGACATGAAAGCAAAATCACTTCTTGGAAACTGACCACTAGTCACCTTTGTAAGACAAAATACTGATTTTTGAAAAAGATAAAAGAACTGGTGAAGTGTCATTAAGAAATTAAGCAAAGATGCCAATAACATTCTTTTCTGATGAATCAGGACCCTTTCCAAGAGGATACTGCAGTTTTGAAGCCGACTACAGAGCCTTTCTGTATGTAAAATTACTGAGGAGAAATGAAATATGACCAGAGGAGCCACAAATGGATTTCTGCCTGACAGCTTTCAGAAAATTAATATAAGCTTCATGCATTAGAAAACAGTGTAAACATATAACAAGATATATGCAAAATGGCATTCATAAGAGAAATACTTCATCTTCTTAGCTACAGCAACAATAACAAGAAAAACTACTAATATTGGCAATTCCTAGACTTAAGTAGTTATTATCATACCATAACAATTTATACAATTTTCATGCCCTAATAATGCCCTAAAAGATCTCCCATGAACACAGACATGCATACACAGACAAAATTCAAGCATCCCCCTCACAGGCTGTCCCTTGTAGAATAGACAGAGGAAGCTTGGGTCCCTCTGCTGTTAGCTAGTTCAGACCTGCACCTACACCTCAGAGTCTGCACCAGTGCAAACCTCCAGAGGCAAGTGTAGGTCAGGAGCCCACAGAATTGGTCCTATTTACCATTCAAGGTTTATATAGTTCAATTTAAATAACAGAGTGCATTCTGCCACAACACAATGTTTCTGGCCACGCCTTGGCTTTCTGCAAGACAGAAAAAAAACCTTTGGCAGATAAAGTTACCTCATTTGCAATAATAAAGTAACTGCTTTTACAAATTCCAAAGTCTGAACAGGTCTGCTGTCTTGGACTGATCTCCAGAAAAAGCTTTAATTAAAAAGTGAGGCGCACAGTACCTTTAATAGAGACAGCTTAGAAGATATTCTCCTTGCATAAGGGTTCTGTTGTACTGAAGTACTTATAAAACCTCTTAAATTAGATACTTCCCATTGTTCTTTATCAAAACTCTTTCACTCAAGAGATTTGTGGTTTTCCCTCTTGGTGAAGTTTTACTGATTACTTAAGCATTCATTGTAAGTATGTTAGAAATCATGGTTACAAAGTACCACAAAGCAGCTTCCTGTTAGGAGTACTACTGTAACAAATGCACATTTTTCGAGGAGGATTGTTAGAACACTGAAGAGAAAGGAAGGCAAATAGAACACGTAAGGAAAGAGAGGCTGTCTAGACTGACATTAGTGGTGAGCAGCCGTGAAATGAAGTGTGTGGCAGAGGATCGTCCACGTTTTCAACATGCCAGACTGTGCAGAGGATGTGATTTTCTGGATTCACATTTTCCTGGGAAGATAATTCAGCAATGGAAAACACAGCTGCACTAGCCACATGTGCTGCTTGACACAGTCTGAGCAGTAGACCTATTTAAATGTACCATGCTGAGATCACAGACTCTCACCAAGGTTAAAGAAATCAATGCAAAACCAAAATAACTTCTTCTCAAAACCCCTACTTGAAGCCAGATCATTCAATTTGCTTACTAATATTAAATTTCTTTTGTACCTTGTAAACCATATGCTTACTGATGAGACTTACCAGATTTAACAACTGCATATAATTTTTTACATAATATAAATAGCTAAAATAATGTAGGAATTGGTCGAGCATGTTTTAACAAGAAAAAGATACAAAAGTATTTTTCTTTCTTAGCTATCATAAATTTGGAAAATTTGTATGTTTTGCTCTTGAAAGTAACATCTAAGAGACTGCAGATGACATGACTGTACAAATCAGATACACATGACGTTCATACACACTGTGCTTGTGCACCATCATTTCATTAACAGAAACAATGAGGCCTGGAATTTTTAGGGACTCACACCTAAGAATCTTTAAACGCATTATAAAACAAATAGTCAATATTGTGACATCCAGATCTTGGAAATGCTCTTTAATCTCAGCTACAGAGAAGCATTTTACAAAATAAGAACAAGTTTTCAAAAGGTCACAATGCCAATTTAAGCCTTTAAGCAAAACAAAAACCCTTCCCAAGGATGAAAGAATACATGCACACCATAATGAAAAGTCTCATAACATGTCCCAGACCCATTACATTTCAAAGCTGGTTCTTACATTTAATTGAGAGACACAGCCTCTAAGTATCTCTCTGTCAGTCTTGAATCCACAATGATAAACATACCTGAAGCAGGAATAATTTCTTGAGTAGATATTACTTCGATAATTAGGGCTAGAATCTTTATTCTTGCCGGCCACACAGTATTTTGTAGCATGAAATTTATCATGAGAAATTGCATTTTAAAGGCATATTATACATCATTAGTCTTTCAACTAAATTTCAGAGGAAACAAAGAATGTGTTACTCATTTTAAGACCCATTCCTGGCCTTTCTCCCCTGACCTCCATCAAAACTTGCATCAGTATCTGTGGCCTTTCATTCTGTTCTGCTACAGATGGTTTGAAGAAGGAAACCATGTTTGTATAATTGTTAAGAACATGTAACATTTTCTGTTAGATTTGTGAACAAAATATTTACATACTAAAGATTAATATTTTAAATAGCAACAATCAATTCTTTGCTCAAAGAAAAACACTTGTTTTACAATAAATAAATGCAAACATCTTTTAAAATATTATTAACTGCAAAGTTAACTCAAAATGCCATTAGTTAAAAGTCAGGAAATGCTGAAAAGCTTCTCATTTAGAAGATTTAAATGTCCAATTTTTCTTTAACCACACTGATTAAATATCACTGTATTTATTCCCTTCTCAAATGCATTATTTCACCACAAAGCAATAAGAAGGCCAATGAAAATACATTCTGGTTTGATTTTGCACAGAAAAAAAAAACTTGTCTGAGTTGAATTAGAAAAAACTACATGCAGGAAAGAGTCATAAATCCTTGTTTGCAGGATACCTAACTGTAGACAGTTCCACATTAAACCAGTATTAAGAGGCAGCATTAAAAATAAGTCAGAATGATTAATAAAAGCAAACCAAACATTACCAAAGGAGTAGCATAATTAATTTAAAACACCTACCTGCTTCTGCAGCCATCGTTCTCTTCTTCTGTGTTTTCTTCTCAAGCTTTTCAACTTGTTTCTTTCTCTCTTACTCAGCTTTTGGTCAATGGAAACACTCGTAGGCTGCACAAGTCCAGCAGGTGTGATGTACTGTTTGCCTTCTACAGCCCTTGTAGGTGAAGAAATGTTCATCACAAATGGTGACCCATCAGCAGTGACACTCCCAGGAGATTGTCCAGTAGCTTCGAGATCACAGTCGCTTTCTGTTTCTCTGTGCAGTAATGTGGTAAAGGAAGTAACTTGAAATTGGTTTTGTAGTTTGTCAGCACTGGAACTATACAGGTCTTGAAAGGAACTACCATCTTTTCTATTGGACTCTAACTGCAAGACACTTGGTGTGTAAACAGATGGATTTTCATTTTGGCCATGGTGAATTGTTCCCATACTGCAAGTTTCATATAACACAGGTGACAAAACAAGTCTCTCTCTGATATTTAAATCCAAACTACATGATCTTCTGTGAAAAGGTTTCACAGTGCATGCATCATTCATGAGACAAGAAGACAGGCTTTTTTTTTTACTTAATGCCTTTAAGGGAAGTCTTTTACTTTTCATCTCATATCTGGGAGCTCTTACTTCTAGACAAAGAGCTTCTGTTAATCTTCCAGTACCATTACAATTTCTGGCCATGTAGGAAAGCCCTTGATTTTTGATTTCCAAAGTTGCAGTTACCACTTCATGGCAGGTATCCTTGCTAAAAGCAGACTGAATTTTGAGGAGTGGCAAGTGTTTTCCTGATGATTTTGGCAAGTTAAGAGAGAAAGATGGCTGATAGTCAGTCCGAGTTTTGCAGAAATGTATATTTACTAACTGTCCACAGGAACATTTTTTGTTGCAAACAAAGTTAAAGCCCCCTAAGCAGGCCTCACAGAATGGACAGTGCAGCTTTCCAATTGTCCACTGTGCCTATTGACAAGAAAAGAAAAAAAACATGTTCACTGAAAATAAATGAGTAAGAAATAATTATTAGAGTTATTTTCTCCTTTAATAAAAGGGTTTACTTTTTCAAACACCATAAAAGAGACTTCACAGCAGAAAGAAAATCCATCATAAATAATGTTCTGGTCAAAACTCTGCTTGCTATAGTGATAACTAATTCTAAGAAATCTAGAACACACACTTCAAAATGCAGGAGCTTTGAAATATGTTTAAAATTTGTCCACTGATAGAGTAATGCTGCAATACTAATGAAAACATTAGATTCTTAAAGCAGGGAAATCAATTTGCCATGTTAATCTGGAATTGGCAAGCACAGTTTCTCAGCTGAGTGTTCTGAGTGCTGATACATTTCTTGCATACTAAGTACAGTGGAAGGAGATTTCTTACAAGAAGAATATAGCTTTTCACTTTGCTTACCCCATGAAAGCTTGAAATGGTACTTGTATTTTGGTGTATGTAGCATTACAACATAATCTCTGTGCAGATACCATGACAAATCCTTAATACTCTTTCTATAAGGAGACAGTTATTTCCATTATTTGTAAGTCTATGAATTTCATTTCAATCCTGAAGGCACTTTTCTCAAAAGGAAATACATACACAGACCTATAAACTCCTACATATTTACACAACTACTAGTACTTCTAGATATTTACACAACTCTTAGTATTTTTAGTAAATATATTCATCTGTCAGGAGAAACACTGTTTAGGATGAAAGTTATCCCAGTGTTTGTAGGATCAAAGCCCAGATGAGAAACAACATTATCAACTCCAGTCACACTTTACTCACTACTGTGCCTAAAGTAGGGTTGAGCCATGCATACAGAAGCTGCCCAACATGTCTAGTTTAAGCACTGCTTTCAGTTGCAAATGTCTTTCCAGAAAAGATGTGTCCATGATTGATCCTTGTTTTATGGAAAGCTACAGAAAATTTCAGTAGAGCCAATTCTGCAGTTTCAGAAAAAAAAAAAACCCAATCAACTTGTTTGGGAAAAGAAGGTTATTTTTCACATATAATGCTAGAAAAAGTTCTGGAAACACTTCTTTGAGAAACTTAGTCCTGCCTTGTGGGTTAAAACCTCAAAACTACACAAAATATCAAAAATGTGCTTTTCATCGCACCTATGAGAATCTGTTTAAATCTGAAAAGGTTTTTAACTTGGAGAAAAACAATCGCAGCTTACATATAACCAAAGGCTTTCAGCCCTTGAAAATTCCTTGAACGTGCACAATCTCTCTCTGTTTCTGAGGCTGACCAATGTGTGCATATGCCATTCCCAAAGAAGAATTAAGCTTGTTCAGAGACTTACTGTAAGACACCCACGCTCCATTTCCCAGATGCCAGGGGCTAGGCACTGAAATTAAGGGAAAAGCACTTTCCAGTGACTTTATTGAAACTTTGTGGCATGGAATAGTAACCTGGATCTTCAAATAGAGAGTGATTCATGAAGATTAAGGAAGAAGGCTAGGAGTTTGGCAAAAATGGGAATACAAGAGATAGCAGGGAATAAAAAGGACATCTCTGTGTCCCATGTGCACAGAGACTGGGAGATGAGATGTGGTACAAAGGAGCCTGGGACCGATTTAGCATGAGTTTGGCAACTGACTGTGGAAGCATTGACTCAGTAAAAGAAGCAACAGCCCACTAGTGGAGGAGGTGGTAGGGGGAAAATCAGCAAGATCTGAAAAGGAGCTGAGGGTACACAGATTTAAGGATGGACTGCATAAAGAGGAAAAAACTGGGAAAGGTTAGAAAAAGGAAACAAAACAAGTGATGAGTGATGGGGAAAAAAAATGGAGGTCAATAAAGGTCACTAACAACACTAGCTCTATATTTCTAATTACTGAAGATTATCTATACACTAATGTGTGCATGAAATCCAATGAGGTTGGTTAAGAACAGGGACAGATGGCAAAGAAGAACCGGCTGGGAAGCAGTGGGTTTTTACAGCCTGCAAATAGACTTTGCACTTATGTAAAATGATTTAGCCTTTGATTCTGGAGTCATACAGGAGAAAATAACACATGATCACAAAATTATTCAGAACCCAGGAGGATTTGGAGATAAGTCAGAATTGTTTAAAAACCCCACACACTTATCCACAAACCCACAGGATCTTGCCAGAGAAGCCAGAGTGGATGAGGCAAGAGTTCGCAGGACATTAAATGCCAAAATGAACACAAAGATGTTGAAGGTGTTCATAAGAGAACTGCATTCCCTGCCTTTGTCACCAGAGGACAACTGCTCCTCCACGATCTCGAGCAAATATGTCAAGTCTTTTCTGGGCAGTCTATGAATTTTGTATTTCCCAGGGCTCCAACCCTCCGAGTTTTCAAATACAGAAGCTAAAGGTGAAAAGAATAATACTCCTTTTAATATTGAATCCAGTTTTACTGAAATAGTATAGAAGGTGAATTACTGTAAAAAACTATATCCTTATGTTTAAAGATTCATGATTAGTCAAGTCTGTAAAGTGAGGAAATACCCCATGACCCATAATTTTCACACACACCTCCAAGATTAATGTTTCTGAAACAGATTCACTATTCTGTTATGCGTCATTGAAGTATAAGAGATTGTTAATTTTAAAGAGTTCCTTTGTGCATCATTTTCAGCACAGATTTGCTCAGAACACAAGCTACTTGCAACACAGTAAAACTTAACACACCAAACTCTTAAGCAGAAAAGAATGTAGATATCATTTGCTTATCAAAATCAAGGACCCATCAATGAACATCTGTAGGGCAAAAGAAAAGCATTGTTTCTGTTTATTAATATCTATGCAACAGCATTAATTTCTAGACCTAAAACAACATAAAGAAGATACTCAACTGAATTTTTTTGAAACTGTAATTTCAAATGGGCAGTTAAGACTCAAGAGCAGTGACAATGGCTTGTCTTCAGATCTTGGAATTTGCATCTGCCCATGGCAGGGAGGGTTGGGACTAGCTGATCTCTTAACCGATCTCTTAACAAACCCTCAGTCCAGTTCCATGGAGACACGTGCTTCTTGCTGTCACTGTCAACATATATGCTAGTACATATGATGACCAAGACAAAACTAAACCCAAATCCTTGATAATAAACACAGAACTAAGCATTGACAAATATGCAGAGGCATCCATGACAGTTGTTTGGACAAACACAAATACATTCATCTATAAAAGAGCAGGAAACAGAATTTATCAGTTGTACCATTTCTGTACACATTAAAAACAAAACAAAACATTTAAGAGAGGAAAAAATGCATCTGTAAATGGTAATGATAGATGTTACTAAGAATTCCCTAGAAGGTCTCTCCGATATACATGGACCTTGGCAGAAAAGCGTCCTTGAAATTTGTTCCTCTTCCTTATTTCACATTTTGAATGACAAAGATGCAAGCAAAAAAAATCTACCTTTTCAATGACACATTTCACCCACTCTGGAATGGCTTCCAAGTTCACATGCCATACGTTGCAAGACTCCTGAGCAGCAGCTGATAGTTGTGATGTCTGTTAAAAAAACCAATTATCATACTGACATTCAACGTTCATGCAAGCTTCTTTCCTTGAATGCAGCCAAAAGTCAGCTTCCCAAATTCAGTAAATATTAACAAATGATAAAGCTGAAAGATTTTTGTGCATTCTTTAAGCTAAAAATCAAGCAGATGCTGTCATTAATTCTCTGTTTCTGAACTGAAGGATATTGGACACACTCCACAGTGGAGATGAAAGCATTTGGAGGTGGTTTTGTATTGTTTACGAGAACAGAAAGTATGCAATTGCAATCTTCCAAGAATGTTTGGAAATTGATTTCAGAAGCACTGTCAGCTGGTACAATTTTCCAGTAAAGTGAGGAAAATTTAAGTTATGGTTTATATGAAGACTGTGATCAGTACTTCAGAAATGGCACAAATAGCTTAAACTAATTTTCTAATGCTTGTTAGAGTAACTAGCAGAGAAACCAGGAACTCCTAGCAACTTTAGAGCTTTTACTTGGCAAATAGATTTTTTTACTCTAGAGTAAAACTCCTAGCAACTTTAGATTTTGATCACAATGATGGGATCAACTGGAGACAAAAAAGAAATCTAAAACCCTGTAGCATTTCACTGACCAATACCGAAATAAAAATGATGTCCCAACTAAAGTAAAGTTATAAAGATGGCTAAAAATATAAGGAAACTCTGGTGAGAAAGTCTTAAATTCAGTTGTTAAAATTTATGAATATGGAAAATCATGGACTCCTATGTTATGAAAATCATTGGAATAAAACTTCCATTCTGATGAAAACTGAAACTGGGGCTATACCACAAGACAGAAGCTTTTAAAAATTCTGCAAGTATTGACAGCAGACAAATAGACCCACTTACCATGTCTATGCTATTGTCTTCCTCCTATCTGTGGACAGTACCTATACTTCAGTTTGGTTATAATTGTGATTTAAAGTGTTTATACTGTACTGGTAACTTCAACATTTGTTTTAAAATTTGTTGTATGATTTTTCTTTCTTACTCACATTTCAGCTATGTCTTTGAGTGAAGGTCTAAAATTCATTAGGGAAAGTCAACATACTGCAAACATTACTCTTCTCATCACAGTACAGTCCTTGCCTCCCAAAGTCTTCACAGTGATAAATAATAATTTTTTACCTGCTATCTACAAAACTGGACAAGGAGCTTTTTTTATCTGCTATCTACATAACTGGAGAAGGAGCTGGAGAAGCATCATCTTGTGCACAATGATGATGGATTTCCACTCATATCTAAAAACTCCATTATGGGGCATGGACAAAGATATCTTCTTCTTTTCACTGCATTTCTTCCATGAAAGGAGTTGAAATTCCCACATCCCCCGCTAAAAATCGCTTCAAACCACACACAAAAATAAAAACTCAAGTGTAAAGCCTGAAAAACATTCCAGAAGCTCAAGCTCCATAAGCAGAGTGATTAAAATGGGGTTTATGACTAATACTAATATCAGGATCTTAAAAAAACCCCTTTGTTTCTACTTCTCTGGCTATACCACTCTCCAGTGCCAGAAAGAATGTTGTTACATTAAGAATGTGTTAAAAACATCAACATCAACACCTTCTCTTCTATTTGCTTTTTCAGTTTGATTCAAGACCATCGGATGTAAGCACAGGATTCTTGGCATATTTGGAAAGACACTAGGTCTTTATGACTTACTAACTGCCATTATAGAACAGTAGAAAAAACTCTGCCATTGTTTTATTCTGTATCATTATCTTTCTGTTTATTTTAATAAAGATGATACAAATTACTAAGTGGTATTGTAGCCTGGCAGGGCATAAACCCCCTCAGGGCAGGCTAATCTTCTGAACTATTTTTGTGCACAGACTATGGCCCAGTTTTTGAAAATGAAGAGCAAAAGTTCCTAATGTAGGGATGTTTCACACACAGTTAACTACTGCAGTGGAAATTAGCACCAGCCTTCCAAACACACCCTAGACACAAAGAGTTCTCCACTAAGATATATTAAAACTGTCAAAACCTAACCCCATTTTTATGTTAGAACTGTTAATGCTACACATTCTACACAAGTTAGCAGTCCAGTGTCCATGAATCCCAGCCTTTATGCTGCAGAACATAAAGGTGACCACTGCCTACTTGGCTTCACTAGCATAACTACTTATGCTACTCTCCATGGAATTGTCCACACTTTACTACTTACCTCCACAGGAGATAATTACAAAGTGAGGCTAAGTCTAATCCCCTCCTTCAAAACATACACGCTTGCTACAAAGAAACTCTACTTACTTCAGGTGGTTCTTTTCCATTACATTTTGCAAGGCAAACAGAACTTGCTACGTATTTTCTACATCTCCAGCACCGTAGAACATCAGCCTCTTGGTTATTCATTATTTCAGCTTGAGATTTTTCTGTAAAGACCACAAAACATATAATTCAGTCACCTGTTGAAATCACTCTTGCAATCTTGAAGTCTGTAAGTATTCTCCTCACTGTAGAGAGGCTAATACTTTGTTTACAAACATTCTCTGATCATGTATAACGTTTTAAACCTAAATGTTTTAAACAGTAAAGTGAAACAGTTGGTTTTATTTCCAGGTTGCATTAAAGAACTAGAAAGCAATAACAACAAAACAACTAAAGCCAACATCAAACCAACCAAAAATATTTAGACAAAAATTAGGAGAGCTCCATTTTTTCCAGTATTTGTCCACAGAAATTAGTTGTTGCTATCCTAAACATTAAACAAACACACACACATATAATGCCACATAACAAAAAATGAATGCCAACATAAAATCATGGAAGACAGAGACTCTTTCCTCAATATGCCCTGGAGGTTTACTCCCTTTAATCATTTTATGTGGAAGAACTGGCACCACTGGAGCAACAGAGCTTTTTATGGACCTGTATTGTCCTCACTGTGAGAAAGGGACCTAAATTAAGACAAGCAGAAGAGCAAGACAAATATTCTATTTTTCTCTCTTTGTATCTTGCTGTGTTCAGATGTCCCTCTGGTCTTCTCTAATCTATTTACAAAGTAATCCCTTTTTGCCATGCTTTCTCCAAAGGTCCTTCAACTCCCCCTTCTACCGGCTTCTGTTTTTACCCTTGTGCGCTACCTACATGAAAAAATATGAAAATCCTTTTCATCCACACCTCAAGGCCTACACTAGAGTTATGCCTGCTCAGAGTGCTAAAGTGCACAGTGCTCACTGATGAGGAAATTGGAACATAAGACTAAAAATCAGTATCAAAAGAATCTCTGTTCTTCCACAGTTCTAACATCTGATTTTGCAACTATTAGAATATTTGATTTTTATTTAATTTTCTCTAACTAAAGAAACTTTGAGGTCTTCACCATAAGCCCTGTGAACAGTAACTTGCCTTACTGAGCCATACATACTTTTGCATTTTCCCCATTTCTACCTTTCCTTTTTCTGCCCTGTTTTCTGAATTAATCAAAGACTATGAAAACACACAGAGAGGTTAGTCATTACCTTTCATTTATACATGAGGCTTTCATTCAGCAGGTTTTCTACTTTTTCTACAAGCATAAAGAGTCTGAAACACACTCAGAGAAGGACAAGAGGAAATGTATGCATACAATACATTTTCAAAGCCAGGCTGGATGAGGCCATGAGCAACCTGGTCTAGTGGGGAGGTGTCCCTGTCTATGGCAGGGGGTTGGAACTATATGATCTATAAGGTGCATTCCAACCCCTAAAATTCTATGATTCTATGAACAGATTCCTAGCTCAAGTGTACCTGCAGCTTTTAACAACTAGATTCACCCTAAGTTTAGAAAGTGAAATTAAGGCAAACATTAAATATTTTCTTGCAATATCACAGTAAAGACAATAAATTAACATGAACTTTTGTTAAGTTAATGTAAGTTAAAATGGCCAAGCAGAAGATTACAGAAGAGAGACTTAAATAAAAGGTAAGAATTTATACTAGTAACATGGCTTGTTGATGACAAAAATGTGATGATTCAAACAACTTGACTTAAGAAGAATATCTCTCAAGTTTTTACTAACCCAGCTATGTCAGTGCTGCTTTGTACCAGATGCATTTCAAAAGTGTAATGTATAAAACAATGAAACTCTCTATGAAAGAATTTTTTTCAAAAAAGTAAATTCAGACTCTGAAAGATTTTTTCAAGCACATTTTATCACTTTGCTGTGATAACAACAGATATTGAAAGAATGATTATCATTTATGAATTTCTTTATATCACTCAAACACCTGAAAGCTGTTCCAATTAATTTATCCTTCATAATTTAATAAGACACTCCTAGAATGAATTTAATTTTACAACAGCACACTGAGAGCCTCAAATCTAAGACCAGCCAGGAAGGTCTGAAAGACTTTTTGCACAAGGGTACCTCAGACACCCTTTTCAGGTACAGCTATATCCCCATCTAGTCAAATACATTCTTGAAAGGTACTACAGTCAGCGATACACACATTGCATGCTTTATAAGGTGTATTTGTGTATTCAAATGGTATACTTAAGTCTCCATATACATTCTGTTCCCCTCAGAGGGAGTTGCTTCATTTGAGGCTGATGATGCTCACTGGAGCAGGGTAAAAAACATGTGGTATGATAGACCTCTCAACAAACAGAAAAAGGACTGATGAATAAATGCACTTGGTGCATTCAAAAGCCAAGGTACAAGTCTTGCAGACAAAGGCTGTGTATGGATCACTGGCATCCCCCTCACCTATATAATATCTAGCAATCATGCAGTTTTACTGCAAAACTCTTTTATGTATTTATTTATTCATACACTTTGAAAGGTTCTTCTTAGTCCAGCATATACCTTTTATTTAAAATTACACTTTCATAAGAGAAACTAGTGTAATAACACACAGAGCACAGGTTGTACTTTGTGTAACCAAGAAAGCTGATAATGAACTACACGAAAAAAAATCTAGCTCAAGTGGATACTTTTTGACACTATATTACAGTAGGCTGAAGTATTCTTCTGGCCTAGTAGAATTTAAAAAGGAAAAATTCCTATAAGTATTAAAATTCTGTATGTATTTGCCTTTTGCAGTTCTTACAGAGGACACAACAAAGGCTACCAATGCACATTAACACACTGCATGTACCATGTTAGAAAATGGCAAATGAGATGTTTCTGATTTATCACAATTCAGAATTCACTTTGATTTCAATTTGCACATAACTTCAGCTGGAACTCAAAATAAAAGCAGAGGAACACAGGATTTTGAAGTGGTTTTGTAGCTAAATGTAGTTTAACCATAATGTTCTGGATATATTTTACTCAATTTTATTTGTCTTCGTTTGCATCTGAAATGATAAAAAGGCTTCTTGTTCTCAGCTTGATTTGTCTTTCAGTAAAAAGTGCCGACATAAGCATTAAAGTTTCCAATTTGGGACTCAGAAAATAGTGCCACTCTCAGTGGGCCTTTTCAGCTCGGCACTGGGCCATGTTTGTTGTGGCTGTACTGCTTTCAGTTACTTTGTAGGAGCTCATGTTTGCTCCAAAACAGTATGTAGACACATCTGAGCGTTAAACAGCTATCTTCCTCCATGGCTTTTGTTTGATGACCTTCAAATTCTTTCCTATGACTCAGTCCGAGTAAAACCAGTAGCAGGGAGTCCTAAACCTTCCTTTCCAAGTCATTCTCAGTTTCCTTTCCTGAAAAAAGTTTTTCTATCCTGCTCTGATGGACCTTTGATGGAGAATTCACAGCTTTCCAAAACTGTTTCATTACCTTATCTTTTATTATTTTGACTTATCTCTCAACATCAAAACTGAATTTTCTTGTAAATTCCCTTATTTGCTCTGAATATAGGGAACAAAATAGCTCCTTTTCTGTGCAAAGACATTTTACAGCTTTAAATATTTAATATCGATGAGCTTCCCTTCAAACTTGTCTTTGGGCTAAATTAATCTATTTCCTCATAGATCATGCTTTCTTGATCTCCAAGTGTCACTGCTATTTTGTGAACTCTTTCAAATGGGTCAGCTATTCTTGCTGAATGCAAGTTCTGGATGTGAAGTTTTACCAGCATCAAGAAGACTAGACAGCCTATATAAATTTTCAAGGGACAAAAAAAGAATTGAGAAAACCTGTTTATATCTAAATTTCTTACACAATCCAAAATGTATAATGTATTAAGCTTTGGCCATTCCTTCTTGAAAAAGGTGGCAACAAACATAGAGTAAAACCCCAATAACACAAATCTCAGATGTTCAAAATAAATCACTAAACATAAACTCCCGGATTTCTATTGAAGTCTGGTCTAGAATTTCAACTAACTTGCCCTTCATTCCCAAATACATAAAAAAATGAGAAAAAATGAGTACAGCAGCACAAGAGGTTATCGGTGTCTTTTTGTTCAAAAAAATCACCTGTGACCCCTTCAGAACACTGCAGCCATGAAAACTGCAACAATAATTAGGTTGCAGCGAGAAAGTAGGACACAGAAACTTGAACATTAGTTACTGAGAGTCTTGAAAAATTATTAGGTGAGTTTCAGCTTTGAAGGAGGATGACAGAGAGAAGCTAGATGAGCTGTCCTAGCCAAGAAGAGTCCATACCAGAAGTTCCTGCTCCCAGGAAAGGAGGAACTGGCACTTTACTGGACAGAGAAACAATCACGAAAGGCCTTAAGGAATACATAAAAACTTGTTGCTAGTTTCTGATCTCCAAAGTCTTTCTGCTTAGGTATGCTTTTAAAAGCGTGCTTAAACAGTGTTTCTCAATAAAGTAGCACTTAGGTGGGGAGACAGAAAAGAAGATTTAAAGAACAATCTCCAGGCTGCCAGAGAAGGAAAGCATCAAGATGAGTGAAGAGCTGTGCCATCTGCTCCTGTGCTAGCTCCTTCTTGGCTACGAACTGTTCCACCAGTTCAGCTATTGTTATGTGATCAGCTTCCATATCATGGACCACTGGCTGATGGCAGAGGGTGGCCAGCATGTGATACTGTTTCTCTTGCAGCAAGCGCAGCCCGCATAATTAAAACACAGTTAACATAAAACCGGGAAAGAACGTTACTTGCTACGTATCACCTAACTCGCTCAAAAACCCCACCACATGCTGCTGGAAGTCAACAGGTCCTCCAGGCACAGCAAGTGCGTGGAGCGTGTAAACGGCTTTGACAGCGAACAGACCTCTTTCTTCCCCCAGATCCCCAGACCCCTGCCTCCCGTTCCACGCTCTCGCACGTACAAACACATCAGCTGCCGCACAAAAGAGAAAAAGCAGGAATACGCCGCGCTGATTCCCACGGAACGCGAGCTCCCCAGGGCAGCGCGGAGCCGCGGGCGGTGGGAGCTGCCC